>NC_081541.1:15194821-15238281 GCF_901000735.1 Corylus avellana
AGGTTCCAAATAGTACAATTCAGACTCATTCGGTCATTCCATAAAAAAATATATATATATATATATAGTTAAGGCCCCAATTATGATAAAAAGTTACTCAATTCTTTCTAAGCAAGGCTCCAATTATGGTAAAAACATTATTACCAATTGAAATATAGAAAAAAAAAAAAAAAAAAAAAAAAAAAAAATTAATGCCTAAGATATTAAGAATTCGAGAAAAAAAGAAATGAAAAAAAGAATAATGGATAGTAAGTCTTAAAGAGGCACAATCTCATTCAATTAAAAATCTCTCTTTATATATATATATATAGCAACCTGAGTGTACAACGTATATATATTATTATATTACAATGTTAACAAAATACTTATATTCAAAATACCTACATCCATTTAACATTTTAGCTATTTAGTTTTACTTTTGTATTTAAAATATTACTTTTTATCTACTTATCCTATTATCAAGAAAGAGAGTTACACTACTCAGCAGCAGCAGCTCAACAAATTTTTATCTATTTTGTTGAGTTAAATGTAGAGTATTTTTTACTACAAACTTAACAAAAATAGCTTTTAACTATTTTCTTGAACCCATTGTAAATACTCTTATAGAATATAGAAGTATAAGTATACAAAATTACTCATTATTACTCATTGGGATATACTTGCTTGGCACACACATGCACAACCAATGAATCCATAAACCATGTGAACAATACTGTGAGACTTTCTTGATTTGTGAACCAAAATGGGGAGTTAAATGGAGATACCTGTCACAAAGCATAGCTAGCTATTTTCACGTTAAGCATAGCAACCTAATAACTAGTGGAGGGAGGACGTGATGCTGCATAAATCTTCAGGGACAGGAGGAAAGTAATTATTTTTAATGGTAGGATGATGTGAAATCACTTTTGCTGTGCATTAAATGGCTGTTGTCTTTTGTCTTCAAAATAATTAAAGCAGTGAAATTGGAAGAGACTGGCCGGTGGTGGTGGTCCTCTCTCTCTCTCTCTCTGCCCTGCCCTGCCCTGCCATTGCAGTACAGTTTAGTAATTTACAAGTAGCCATCGCACCATTCTTGTTCATCACCAATTGCAGAGAACTTCTTCATTTTCCTGCATTCCCAATTGACAGAGGCAGGGGTGGCACCTGAGAAGCCATAGTGGGGAATTCTCAGAACAACTCAGAAAACATCATGAGCTCTTGTCATGTTATGTTCTTCCTCTACTTGATGATGCTCATCATTGCATTGAGCAATCTTGGAGTACATTCAGGTACTATTCACTAACAACTTTCCCTACTTTCTTCTTACTACTTAATTTACTTTTCAAAAGCTCATTAGTAATCTTTGGCAGCAGCTTCTACTAACGAGTTTGCACATTCACCACTCCATGGAGATAACAACCATTCAAGGAAAGTAAATATGAAGTCAGGAGTTTTGGTACATGGTAAAGATTCAATCCCATGCAAAAATTACCTTTTGTTTTTCTTTTTGTTAACTGTTATTTAATTACTATATTTTTCTTTTTCTTTTTTCATAAGGGGGTTGCTCAAACAGAGATTTAAGCATCTCACAAAGCAGAGATTCCACATCTGGAATCCCACGGTACATAGTCCAGATACTCAACACCTGTGTTTCCGGGTGTCCTCTTTCAGACATTCATCTCCACTGTGGTTGGTTTGCCTCTGCAAGAATAATAAATCCAAGCACCTTCAAGAGGCTCTCGTATGATGATTGCTTGGTTAATGGAGGAAAGGCATTGAAGACAAGCCAAATAATCAGATTTACTTACTCAAACTCCTTCATGTACCCACTTGCATTCAAGTCTGCCAAGTCCTGCTGAGCCGGAAATGTTGGAAAAACATGCACCATGATGAAAAATTCCACCATTTCAGGACCCCCAAAGAAAAAAAAAAAAAAAAAAAAACCCATCATTGTAACAGCTTTTTCAAACTCTACTACTAATCCTTGTTGGCTTCCTTATTATGATACTCTTGTTGCTTTCAAAAGTGTTGTATCATCCCTATCTCATATTCTGAAAGTTCCATCACTTAGAATTTAGACTTCCTGAGTCAAAAGCTACTCTTCATATGTCTGCATGGCGCATGGCAGGTCTGAAACAGATGTGTAGTCATTCTCACATCTGTTTCCCTTTTACCAAAAAGAGAGAGAGAGATTTTTCTCTTTATTGCCTTTTTTTATTCTAGAGTTGAAGATGTGGGGTCGGTTGTGTTTGGCAATGGAATGAAAAATAAAAGGGAGTGGAACGCAACATATTTAATTAATACGAGAGAAAAAAGGAAGAATATTTTGAATAAAAAAATAAAAAAATTTATTTTGTAGTAATTTTTTTATTTAAATAGTAATAAAAAGTGATTAATGTGATATAAAAAATAAGAATATTAAAATTAATTTTAAGAAAAACTTTTTTGGGAATGAGGCTTGGTTCGGTCGAGCCTCTTGACAAACACAGCCTGCCAAGGATGATTGGAGCAATGCAGAAGTGTCAGCAGTGGCTGGAAGAAATCACGAAATGTAGAAAGGGAAAAGCAGTGGCATAGGAATCTCTCTCTCTGTCTCTCTCTCTTAGCATAAAGGCTTACAGCTCCAGAACAGACACTGTACGTAGTAGAACACAAGAAGAATCCTGGTTATGAACTATATATGTTGTGCATTGTTGAGCTAGGTTGGATGTGTGCGAGTGGTAACCCTCTAGCTTGCTAGATCTTCATGTTTTTTTGTGTGCTTTGCTCGTCTAAAAAGTTTTGTAAGTCAAATGGTTTGTGTAGTCATTTTTTGGCTAAACAGTTTTGGATTGAAGAGCACATGGTTGCTCCAATGTTAGGGACCGAGGAACAGTCCTAACCCGAACAGAACAATGCAAGTAATAATAACCACAAATTAAGAATTTTTCAACATAAACAAAAAAATCAATCTCACTTCAGACAAGCTGTTACACATAAATCCACCAAGAAGACCCATGGCCAAGGATCCGGCATCTCCTGGAAACCCAATACACTCATATGGGCTTTGTGGGTGCAGTCTAATACGAAGTCCATAGATACGGCGTCGTCTCCCGAACGCCCAGGCTACTTGCCCAAATCTGAGAGTACACCGGACCAAATCTTCTATACTTAATGACCATATATATATGTTATAGTTATAACGTGCTTTGACTATATGGACAACTCACGGGTGTCGAGATCCTCGGAACGGTTATGCACCATCCCTGGAAATGTTATTAATGGCCATAACGGTTTCATATCAACCATAACAGATAGGAAACATGAATATTATCTCCTCCAGCCGTTATGCCCAGATCCCAGATTCTTCGCTCAGTCATCATAGCTGCACCAACATGATCAGCTATAAAAGACCACATCTCCGAAGAGACAGGTACACACACTGAATGTCATACTAAGCTTTATACTAAGTTTACACAAACACTGATTTAAGCATCGGAGGAGGAATCGTCGGCCACAACCCGGTGCATTCTCTTGACGTGTGTTCTTATTTACAGGATCAAAGGAAAAGCGAACAAGAGAGAATCTTCGATTTGCCCTTGGGTCCACCATACTGGAAACTGTTTCAACAGTTTGGCGCCGTCTGTGGGAACGACTAGTCGCTCTTACAAAAATCAAAAATCCGTAGTAATGGTGAACACAAGGTCAAGAAGCCGAGCCCGCACCAAAGAACCGCCAACCCCGGCCAATCAAAGGCCACCATTGGCACACCAGAACGCCGGAGACAGGGAGCGTATCGCATCCTTTGAAGTACAAGTAGCGCTCCTAATTCAACGAAATGAGGAGCTGCGCCTCCACTTCCCTACGCAATCACAATCAAAAATCAATCGGAATGTACATTCGGAGGAACAAGAAAATCATAGCCACCGTTCTGAGGATCGCAACCAACAAGGTGAGAGTCGTCACCACTAGCACATCAACGCCCGTAGAGGTGAAAACTCCCAAAAAATGGTGGAACCTAAAAAAGTTCAACCGATAACTGAGGACTAGAAACGGACGACAGTAGCTCTGCAAAGTGAAGTAGACAAAGCCTTAGCGGAACTAAAGATGAAGCTTGAGGCTATGGAAAAGAAGGAAAAACACAAAACTGCAGTGGTGAACAAACTCTTCAGCAGGATGGAGACGCCCTTCACCAAATAGGTGATCGATCACTCGCTCCCCAACAAATTCAAAACACCTCAGATCCCGAGTTATAGCGGGGTTGGGGATCCAATCGAGCATCTGGAGCATTACCGAATGCATCTGGCATTACATGCCACACTCGACGAAATTGTGTGCAGAGCTTTCCCTACCACACTTTCAGGAAATGCTAGGGAATGGTTCTGGAGTCTGATGCCTAACTCCATAAGCACCTTTGAAGATCTTGCTTGGATCTTTCTCACCCACTTCTTAGGATCCGAAGAATGGAAAAAGCCTTCTGGATACCTCCTAACACTCCATCAACAAGAAGGAGAGAGCTTGAAAGAGTTTAAGATGCGATTCAACACTGAAAAGCTGAAAGTAGAAGATCCAACTAAGGGCGTAGTATTCTCTGCTATTTACAACGGCATCTCTCCAGAAGACTAATGGGGAGAAAGATTGCGCGGAGACAACCGAGTAACCTCCAGAAGTTATTAGATAAGGTGGAGGAATTCATCAATGAAGAAGAGACTTTGAAGGCAATGAAGTTAGCTCGGAAATTGCCAAAAGATTCGAGGAGAAGAACAATAAGAATCATTAGGGGTCAGACGCTCCGAAGCCCTTCAAGAAAAAGTTCAATGATTACAACTTCACTCCGCTCAACGCTAACATTTCCAAGGTCTTAATGGAAATTAAGAAAGAACTGGAATACCGAAAACCCCTAGGGGTTCCACAAAATCAGAACTCGAATCGTTATTGTGAGTTCCACGAAGCTAATGGAGACTACTACACAGAGGGCCACATTGCTTTAAGGCACCTCATCGAAAAGTTTATCAGGAATGGTAAGCTTGTTCGATTCCTGGGAGAACAAAGAAGAGTGGCCCCTCCCAGGGAAAACTACGTCCGAGAAGTGAATTACCACAATCCCGGAGATCACCGGCACCAGGAACGTTATCGAAGTAAAAGTTCCAACCGTAGAAATCGGGACAGATATCCTCGAGAGAACAAAGCAAGACAAGAAGAGCCCAGAAGAGGGCATGCTCGCCCAACCCGCGAGCCTCAAAACCGAGCAAATATTCTAGAAATTCACATCATAATAGTTGGATTTGTTGGAGGAGGTGAGTTAGGAAGGGCGAGGAAGGTGTACGCCCGACACTTGGAAAGTTCCCATGAAGTCTATGCTATAGGAAGACCAATGAAGTAGTCCAGGAGGAGTGCGATGGTGATTGGTTTCTCTGATGACGACTACGTAGGCATATCATTTCCACACACATGCGCTTTGGTTATCACACTGACAGTGGCAAACCACAATGCCCATCGCATCTTGGTGGATAATGGAAGCTCGACAGACATCATTGGTCTGCATTTAAGAAGCTGAATCTAGGACAAGAGAAGGTCGTCCCAACCAGCTGCCCCTTGATGGGATTCACAGGGGAACAAGTGTAACTAGTCGGATTGATCGAACTACCAGCCACAGTTGGATCGTATCTGAAGCAAGTAATGGTGATGATACGTTTTCTATTGGTCGACTAGCCATCAGCTTATAATGCCATCATTGGAAGAACGACTCTCAATGAACTGAAAGCCATCACGTCAACTCCCCATCTCAAGATGAAGTACCCAACGGATCACGGAGTTGGGAAAGTAAGGGGCGATCAATGAGCTGCCTGACAATGTTACAACATCTCTATGAAAAAGTGTCCTAGGACCCCGTCCCAAAGGAGCGGCTGTAAGGAGGACAGATAGCAATTAATGGGCGGTGAACTAGTCAAGGATCTTGAGGAATTCTCGGTTGGCAAGCCAGACATGGTCGTCAAAATTGGGTCCCAGCTGGACCTAGTTATGAATGAAAAGCTCATATCTTTCCTCCGTGAGAATTATGACGTGTTCACATAAAGTCATGAGGATATGTCGGGTATATCGCCTTCGGTAATGGTGCACAGGTTGAATGCTGATCCCAGTTTCAAGCCAGTACAGCAAAGACGAAGAGGATACTTAGCTGAGAAGCCGCTGCCGAAGAAGTCAAAAAGTTATGCGAGGCCAGATTCATTAAAGAAGCCCAGTACACCACATGGTTGGTGAACGTAGTGTTAGTAAAGAAATCAAATGGAAAATGGAGAATGTGTGTCGACTTCACCAAACTCAATAAGGCGTGCCCTAAAGACAACTATCCTTTGCCATGGATAGATCTACTTGTAGATTTGACTTCCGCGCATGAATTATTGAGTTTCATGGATGCATTCTCGAGGTATAACCAAGAGAAGACAACCTACATGACAAACACAGATCTATACTGTTATCGAGTAATGCCATTCAGATTGAAGAACGCGGGGGCCACATATCAGCGGTTGGTCAATAAGATGTTTCAGGAGCAAATTGGGCGGAATATGAAAGTATATGTGGATGATATGCTGGTGAAGAGCATACAAGCGGCTAGCCACATCACAGACCTAGCTGAGGCTTTCGACACACTAAGGCGCTACGAGATGAAGCTCAATCCTTTCCAAGTGCACAATCGGAGTATCCTCGGGTAAGTTCCTTAGATTCGTTGTCTCCCAGAGAGGAGTTGAAGCCAACCCCGAAAAGATCAAGGCGATTATGGAAATGAAAGCGCCTTAAAGCACAAAGCAGCTTCAACAACTGAAGGGAAGGATAGCGACACTAAATCAGTTCATCTCTCGCTCAACTGACAAATGCCTTCCTTTCTTCAAAATATTGAAGAAGGCCTTCTCCTGGAGTCTGGAATGCGATAAAGCCTTTCAAGAGTTAAAAGAATACTTAGTTAGCCCACCATTGTTGAGCGAACCGGTGGAAGGGGAAGCCTTATACCTATACTTGGCAGTGTCCCCATCAGCCATAAGCTCAGCTTTAATCCGAGAAGAACAGGGAGTACGAAAGCCCGTCTACTTTACCAGTAAAGCTCTGCACGGAGCAGAGGAACAATACCCTCGGATTGAAAAACTAGCTTTCACCTTGGTCACATCCGCCTGAAGATTAAGGCCATACTTCTAAGCGCATACCATCAAGGTACTGACTGAATACCCATGAGGAAAATCTTGCAAAAGCCAGACTTATCAGGAAGACTAGTCAACTGGGCCATAGAACTCGGGGAGTTTGACATAGAATTCCACCTGAGAACATCTTTGAAAGGACAAGCATTGGCTGAATTCTACGATTCCCCCAAAGAAGAAGAGATGCACCAAGAAGAAGCATGGGTAGCATTTATAGATGGATCCTCTACTCGGAAATACAGCGGGGCTCGGGTTGTGCTCAAAGGACCCGGTGAAGAAGAATTTGAAGTAGCTGTACAGCTGAAGTTCGCCACCACCAACAATGAAGCCGAGTATGAGACCATAATTTCCGGAATGAATATGGCTTGAGAAATGGGAGTAAAGAACCTAGAGGTTAGAAGTGATTCCCAAGTGGTGGTCGGACACGTTAGAGGAGAATACGAGGCCTGAGGAGATAAAATGAAGTGGTATTTGACAACAGTAAAGGAGGTCATGGAGTTCCTTGACAAGATAACTTTCACAAAGGTGCCTAAAGAAGAAAACTCGCAGGCCAATGTCTTAGCTGGTATGGGCTCGGCCACCGAGGAAGAAATCACGGTGATTGGCCGTCCGATTCAGGAGCTATCCGAGTCTTCAATTATCCGAGTGGATCATGTTGCTTGTATAGAAGAAAAGCAAGAATGCCCGGAATGGGGTCATGATATAATGCTATTTCTAAAGGAGGGCAAATTACCATCCGACAACAAGTTGGCCCGAAAAATTCGAATCCAGGCTGCCCGCTACACTTTGGTCGACAAAGTTTTATATCGAAGAGGCTATACCCTCCCTTTACTCAAATGCTTATCAAAATATGAGGCCACTTATGTACTCAGAGAAATTCATGAAGTTGTATGCAATAGCCATTAAGGAGGAAGAATGCTGGCCCACAAGGCCGTTCGGGCAGGATACTACTAGCCAAGGATGAACCGAGATTCCCATTAAATGGTCAAACACTGTGACAAATGCCAGTTTGGCAAAGCAATGACCAGCCCTCCTAAGGAACTTAGCCTCGTGTCAGCACCAAGGCCTTTTGCACAATGGGGGGTCGACCTAGTAGGGCCACTCTTGATAGGGAAAGGAAGATGCAGATTCGTCATGGTTGCCATCGACTACTTTACAAAGTGGGTAGAAGCCGAAGCATTGGCAACCATATCTACCGGTAACATAAGGAGTTTCCTTTGGAAAAGCAATTGTCTACTGGTAAGGTATCCCCCACGCCTTCATAATTGACAATAGTAAGCAGTTTGATTGCCAGCCATTCTGAAGTTGGTGTGCTGAGCTTCATATCATGAACTACTTCTCATCCCCCGGCATCCTCAAGCAAATGGTCAGGTAGAAGCGACAAACAAAACCTTGGTAAAACAATAACCTTGTCTTTCTTGACATGTTACACGATACTATTAATCACAATTAACCTTTACATGTATATAAATGAAAATATACAATCACATATATATATACCAGGTAAAACAATAATGTGTATTCCCATTGTTCAATAATAAATTTAGAGAATAAACAATATTATTCAAACAACATCCAATCAATTGGAGTTTTGGACACTAGTTCTAGCAAATTTCCCCTAGTCCCATGCATGCATCATTCTCTAGGAGAGTGTAATACCCCGAAAATAAATTAGGGTTAAGTACACTATAATTATGATGCTAGGGTTGGTTCTTATTTGGTAAAGTATAAGACCTTAGACTTTTAAGAATTTCATCGAACGTTCAACAGAGGTACCGATACCTGTAGTACTAAAGAATCATCTTATACATGATAACCAATGAGTATAGGATCGATTACGGTGTAAAGGTTAAGGAATAATTCCTAAAGGACAAGAAAGCATTGCAGACACTGTCTTAAGAGGGAAATCTTAGATTTTGAATCCAAAGGAGGCACTCAAAAATATTTGAATGGTTACCATGACTTTCTCCTCGGAAAGAGCTTTCCGAAATGGGGTCGCATGTGCAATTCCGAGACTGGTAGCAAAAGTTGTGCCCGTTTTACTAAACATTGAGCAATCAGTCAAACTGCTGAAAAGTCAACTGCAAAGCCAAGCGCTCGTTGATTTGGACTTCTGGCTGAACGCTCAAGTGGGGGACCACACAAGCGCTCATGTGGGGACCAGGTTGAGCACTCGTTGACTTTTATGAACCGCCGGATAAGGACCAAACGCCTTACAAAAGCTGTGAATAGTACACGAGCGCTTGACATTGTAGTACACAAGCGCTTGCCCCTTTTCAAGACAATTCTAGCAGTGCCCACAGGCTTTCCAGCCCTATAAATACCCCTCCCTACTCGACCCTTAAGCCTCATTCTACCCCTGTTGCCCTTTAGAAACTCTACTTGAGTGATTTTGTGAGTTGTGAGTGTTCTTGAAGGAGAATGAGAGATTTCTTGGAGGTTTTGCTTAAGGAGGTAATCTTCTAAGCATAGCTTGTTTGTTACTTAGTTGTTATGTTGTTTAAGTATTTTTCATAGTTAGCTTAGTTGTTGAGTTGAGCTTCTTGTTAGGTTGTTGTCTTTGATCTTGACTTAATCTTGGTTTAAGCATGGGTTAGCGTTTCATTTTTGTTGGGCATATTTATTTATGCATGGAGACGTTTTTTTGGGTTAAGAAGTGTTAAAAACCCTTTTTGTGGCCTTAAGACTAGTTGAGAAGGCTTAAGAGAATATTGGACCAAATGAGGTTCCACCTAAACCTCTCTTGCTGAACGCTCGCCTTAAGGGCCGAGTTCTTGCCCAAAGATGTCTCAAGGAAATGCCATCTTGGCCTGACATACTATCGCCTCTATTTTATGTTCTAAGTTTGTTTTAACTTTTAGAACTAATGATACGTCTTTTCTCAATATTCGAGGTTATGGAGCCTCAATTGGATTTTATGGAGGAGCCTTACAACCCAAGTGAGTACAAACTCACATGGATACTTGTCGTTACTTTTCCCGCATTACACGACTATTTTATGTATATCAAACATGCATATTTACGACTCTCACAAAATACATTTTGGAACTACAGTGAACTCTCTTTTGTGAAAACGTATGTTGATTAACAAGTTAATGATGAGACCTGTAAAACCATGCATGTAAAAGACGGATAAGATTAATTGCATCGTATGACATGACACACGGGTACGTGCGGGATAATGGCCATTGGCTTACTATACAGGTTAACTTTGTGGTCAAATGTGTGTGTGTTATAGAGACCTTGGATCCAATGGTTATTCATGACCGGCACAGCCATTGCCTAATGGTTGATCAGTACAGGACATACATCATTAGTAGCGTGGGCCATCTGAGGGTGGACTCGGTCGGGCTGCTAGTGATGGACGGTAGCATACAATGGTCGGGGCACCGATATTGTATTACAGGTCCCTCTGGACAATGCCAACTCTGCCGGGAATGGTAATATCTTGGGTAGACCATATTGTTGAACTATCATTAATGCTCATATTATAGCATATACATTATATCTATATTGCATACATGATAAATTGTCACCTCATAATGTTGCATGTGCCATATAAATAACTCAGTTCACCACTTAATGACAGGTACTTCATGTGCGTTTATACTCACTAAGTCGTCGGACTTACCCTTGTATTATTTTCCTTTTTTCTCAATATGTACATCTATGCTGTTATAAATAGTTTAGAAGAATATGTATACCGCAAAGCATTCGGTTATTGTGGAGGATTCGATCTGGGAGATGCTTGAGGACTTATTGCAAGTTTAGGAGGGTGCTCATGGTAACAAGTACTTTTGGGTTATGCTGTAGACTTAAGAGCTTTGATGCATGGTTGCATGTTAAGGTATAGTATAGCTCCCTTGTAATAATGATATGTATAGTATTTTAGCTACTATGATGATCCTTGGTAGATGCGCTGGTTGTAATGATTAATATTCATAGAATCTTAATGTTTCTGCTGTTTAGTATCCTCTCTTTTTGAGAAGTAGAGATCCCTGAGTCTTGTTCCTCATTGAATAAGAGTGAGAGATGAGCCGTGGAGTTAATTACTAGTTAATTAATATATGGGGCGTTACATGGAGGGTAGGGTTTTCCTAGCCCTAGTCATCCACCTCTAGTGCTCGTCCCGCATGGACTAGTTCTCTCACCTTTCATTCCATGCCTATAAATAGAGAAGCTTGGAGCTCTTGCAAGATACATCATCACTATTGTTCTTTAGTATTTACTAAAGACAAATATTCTTGAGTATTCTCGAAAATAAGTTTAAGTTTTGAAGAGTAAGAGAAAAGCTAGGTCACACTCTTGGTTATTATTAGTTATTGGTGAGAAGATCTAAAGGTTTTATAATCCCTGAAATTTCATGTGTTCTTTGGAGGAGCAAGAAATAAATTTTTTTTCCTGAAAGCCACAAAGTGGTCATGATCTTCAAGTAAGTAATTCTTGTTTTGCAGCTTAATTTTAAATAGCATCGTTCCATACCTGCTCTTCTTAAAGTTCGATTTTGGTTTGAGAATTTTTATTTTTCACTACGCAATATTGTTTTTGCACTCATATTCCTAACACACTATAAAATGTGTACTATGACTTAATTTATGTGATCAATTCTATTTAATCACCTCAAGGGGATATTTATTTCGCCAACAGAAACTATGAATCTCATATCAAGAATAAGGGTTCTCCCAATACTCAATGGAACCACCCAAAATACTGAAGTATTGACCATGTAAGATCTCATTGCAAATAACATTTTATGTTGAAATCCACTAGTCTCTAGCATTAACCATTTACTTGGTGTTTTGGCCACTCCTTGGCTTTTAGGCAAAATCTTTTCTTCTTGCTCCTCCAAAGCATACGTGCAATCTGAGGGATTATGAGACATTCAGATCTTCTCACTAATGACTAGCAATAACCAATAGTATGGCCTCCTCTCTTGATCTTCAAAACTTAAATTTATTCTCGAGAGTTAACTCAAGAATATTTGTTCTTAGTAAAAACTAAATAACTCTAATGATAGTGTATTTTGCAAGAGCTGCAAACTTTTCAATTTATAAGCTTGGAATACTAGAAGTGGTGGGAGAATTAGTCCATGTGGGAGTACTAGTAGGAGTGGCACATGGGCTTGTGGATTTAATCCCTAGCACATGCTCCTAGTCCTAACCCAAATACTTGGGCTTTGGTTTTATCCCAAGCCCAATCACTTATACATGTGCCTCATGTATTGTTTCTCTCTAGCCCATATTTTAATAAATGAAAACAAGCAATCCAATAAATAAAAAAGTCTGAGGGACCCAATTGGAAAAAATAAAACTAGGTTCAAATAGTCCTGACTATCTCAAGTTATTATTTAATTACAATTGATTCAACTAAACAACTGTAATTGTACTCTAGTTTATACCTTTTTTTTTTATTAAATCAATCAATTCCTTAGACTTGCTTAATATTGACTTTTGGTTCCTCATTAAAATCTCCCGTTCTAAAATTAAAGCCAAAGACAATACCACTTTAATTCTCTACCTCTTTATCCTTGAGTCATTGATTTTATTATTCTCATACTTGTGAAAGCCTTATTAAATGTACATTAGTATTTCGATATTCCATACCAAAATGCCCTCGTCAAGGACTAAGAGTAATATAATCCATAAAATCTATCTCAAGGAAAAATTTCTTATCCTTCTTAAGAAAATGACTTGAATTCCTTTTTGAGATAATCTTTCTCAAAATGCTACATATGATCACACAATGTACCGAGAATGTTGACCACAGTAAAGTCTCACTCACAAATATATCAAAGTGATCTCCATTTCACATTTGAGTATACAATCCTCTCAAGATTTAGAACCAATATCATACGAAGTCTCAGGAGTTACAGTCTTTCCCATCAACAATATTTTTTGTGAAAAAATAACTCCTATGGTCCGTTCAGTGTAAAACACCTACATATCAACCCGAAGCCCCCAACTTCACTTGATTAAGATAAATTATCAAGATTGATGTGTAACAGTCTTTTCAAACGAAATGCCCAATTCCATTATCTACTGCGAACAACTCAAGATGTAATACTACAAGGTTTATGGACTAAAACCTCATGTGATAACTCCATTACTCACACCATAGACCATATTCTATATAATCCAATGGCTTTTCACATGCACAATATATATAATCATAGTAAGCATGAAAAATATCATATTCCATATGTTCAAATAATTTAATCAATAACATCTTATATTTATTACAAACTTTAATGTTAATTGATAAAACACGAGGATCGTGTTCCACCCCCAAATAGAAAATGCACAAGCAATAATGATAAAGATTAAAACTTGCAATGTGGAAATTGATCATCAGAACCATAAAACAAAAATTGGTTACGAAGTGGAAAAACTTTTGAATGAATCAAAAGTAAAAATCACTCCATGGCAGCCAAATCCAAAAAATCACTATTCTAAGAACCAAATTAAAAATAGTAGAAAATACTCACAAAATCTTACAAGTTTCTAGACATTGAAAGACAATAAGCTCCATGCTTGCCTCCTAGCTAACCATCTTCATGGAATGGATCTCCTTACTGACCCTTCAGTAGACTTCTTTGCATATGAAGAGTATAAGGTATAGATGGTGAAACAATCAATACATCAAGAGCAGGGGTGGGCAAATACCCACCCATCCTGCCCCGCCCCGCCCATTTTCTCTAAGAAAAACGTAAATCTGGGTTGGTTTCTGGGTTACCTGCACTAGGTAGGTCGGATTGTGGGTTGTATTTTTAAAAAAACCCAGGTACCCACCCCGTCCCGCCCCGCCCATAAGTAACCTAACCCTAAAACCCCAAAATATCTCCCTCTTTTCTCTCATCTCACACAACACGCCTCTTCTCCTTCTTTCCCTCTGATTTTCTTCTCTTCTTCTCCTCCTAATCAAAGAAAGCAAAAGCCCTAACAACAACAACAATCCCGTCGGAGTTCTCAACGACAACGAACCATGGATTGGGTCATGTAGATCAGAAAAGGTCTTACTCAGCCGGTAACACAAAAAAGGTCATACTTTTCTTGTGGATGCACAACCACAAGAACTCTTCCTGGTGATCATCTCTTTCCTCATCTTCTTCTGCATCTACAAAAAACCATGCCCATAAGACAACCCAGCCCGGCCCGCACCGCCCAACCCGCCCTAGCTTACCCAAAACCCGGATGATATTGAGACTTGAATTTGGGTTCCGGGTAGGGTTTTCCAAACCCGATAGGTTTGGGCTAGGTAGTCAAAAAGGCCAAAACCCACCCCGAACCGACCCATGCCCACCCCTAATCAAGAGAGGGATAGCCTGATACTTTCTCAACATCCTTTCTTGGAACCAACAACTGAGTACTACTTGCTTAGGAAAACTATTTGAGACCTCCAAGAAAAATTCTCAAAAGTCTAAAGTGAATAGTAACATGAGAGAGAATATATACTGGAGGATTTTTCAGTCTTCACGTCTTAACGAAATTCAAGTCAAGTTAAGATAGGAAGATGAAAATATCTCAGATATGATATTCTGAAAACTTCGCATCTGAACGGGAAAAGAATCATATCAAGACGTAAGAAGTAAATCCTCAACATTTGTAACATCCTCAGCCCGTTAAGACTGAGTTTGCCACTTTTCTTCTTTTACAACAAAAGTTTTTGCAAAGATCTATAAGGTCTATCAGAGTACTTGATTTTAAAGGATACGATAAATGTATAAAACATTCTTCAAGAGATTTTATTACAAGCGAAATTAGAAAACATTAAATTTTAGTTGCAGAATATCATATTATTACAATAACTGATATGAAAAGGCTTTGAAAGTTAATAATTATTCACGCCCCCCATTTTGGCCTCCTATTCCAGCGTCCTTTCTACCTGAAAACAAGAAATAAAACTGAATGAGTCCAAAGGAGCCCAGCAAGTAAAGTCCACAACCATAAATAGTTTACTCATTGTCCTCAGTTTTGAAAAAAATGTTTTCACAAATATATATACAACCAGCCATAATAATATATGTATGTACGGTTGCATCTCCCGTAGCATATACATACTATTACATCTAGTAATAAATCATCGTCATAAATCATCATCATAATGCATCATTATAAATCATCATTGTAAATCATCCTAGTGTACGAGGGTTGCGGGTCCTTGTGACCATGGCACTGAACTGTGGCCTCAGCCATGCCCGACCATCAATTAACTCTTTCTTGGTGCACTCAACGGTCATGTTGATGGAATACCACCTTCTAGCATAACCTCCTTCAGTGGTTTCGCCTCCATCCGGGTATCGGTACCGAACTCCTCTCATCCTTACTTATCTTGGGACCAAAAAATACTCTCCTCCATACATGTGCCTTCATTTCTTGTACTCATCTTTGTACTTCTTTTGATTCATTTTTATCATTATTCTTATTTCTTATAATCAACATCTTTTCACAAAATTCTTTTTCTCAAATCTTTCATGCATGCCACATAACTTCATAATATGTAAATATGAATATTTACAAAAATACATATATCGCATGACATGATAACTTTAGAAGGGGTAGTGAATTTACTTACCTCTAGACTGAAGCTATGAGCAGTCTTTAAAGTGCTAATTAATCATCTTAAAAAATATCTTGTTGTTCCATTCTGTTTATTCACAACTAAATTAATAACAATTCACGAAAATCAATTAACTCCATTCTACTCCTTTAGGGAAGTTAACTCATTAAAATCCAACCCAAAATATCTTATAACTCTGCCCAAAAATAGAGAATCAACTCCCAAAATTAATTCAAAATCTTCAAGAGTGAAACCACCCAATATCATCCTGATTAAATCAAAAGGTTCTCATCTAAGACCCATTACTCAACTTAAAATCAAATACCCATAGTTAAAGGAAGAAGAATTTTACCTTTGAAGAACCCATTTTTTTTATTATTCTGCAAATCTCTCTCTTGGCCATCTTCTCAATTTCTGTTTCTCCCCCTCAGCATCTTACCCTCTTTCCCTTTCTCACGCTTCTCTGTCCATCTCTCACTTTATTGCAACATCTCTCTCCCCCTGTCTTCTCTTTCTTACATCCGTAAAGCTCCCTCTCTCTGTCTTCTCGTTTCTTGCTCTCCGTTAAGTAATAAAACAATGAGAGTAGGTGAAGTCAAGAAAATGAAAAGGAAAGTCCAAACCGTGTGGTAAAAGAAGGAAGGAAGAAAAATGAAAGGAGCAATGAGTGGTAATAAGTGGCATTGGGGAAAGTGGGGGAACAGAGGGGTTGGTGTGCTAGTAGAAAATAAGAAAGGAAGAAAGAAGGAAGAAAATAAAGTGGATGGGGGCATCATGGAAAAAGAGAGATGAGTGTGGAAATAGAGGAATAAATAAATGAAAAGAAAGAAAATTGTGTGAATTATGCATGAAGGGTCCGGTCCTATATAATAAGAGATGAGCATTATTAACAACACCTTGCCCACTCCTTATTAAAATTATATCTAATCTCATCTAACCATTCTCACACCCTTCTTCGTTTGCTAACACCAAATCAACTATCCCTCAAAGTTAACTTTCCTTCAAATGTATAATATGTATCATTATACCATCATATCTCTTAAAGTCACCAACTAAATTATCAACCTATAATCTATCTTAAATCCTAGGATGTAATGATCTCAAATAAAAATTTATTCCTATAATACTCATATAATCCATAAATTCTTCAAGAACAAATCTCATTACTTAATATAAATATTAAAATAATATTATCTTCAAATTAATATCTTTAAATGAGGATTTTAAATCTGGGACGCTACAACATTCCTGTCATAACGGTCAACCAACGAGACATCAAATGGGGAAGGAAAAAACATTTCGTCACGTTCGCATCTTAACACGCCATCCAACGAGGTAGGCAGTAGCTTCTCGTTACATCTTTGTTCTGACATGCCATCCAAGGGGGCAAGCAATAACTTCCCATTACATCTCCATTTTGACGCCTCATTCAACGGGGAAGGCGAAGAACACTTATGGTACATCCCGTTAATTCTCCGTTAAGACGGGACATCCAATGAAATTTTCCTTGTGCACTTAAATGCTTATAGTCTCACACAAAGGTTTTAGAGAAAAAAAAAAAAAAAAAAACAACTCAACTCAACTACTAACAAGGAATTTTGCATTGGATAAGGCCAAACTAAAACCTAACAATCTCCCACTTTGGCCATTCAATGACAAAACCCTAGACAACACAAGCCCACAAGATTACAAGAATACCAAAAAAAAAAAAAAACCAATCCACGACCAACCTAGGCAAGATTTGCCAAACAAGATCCAAGTATGCAAGGGTAGCCTCACAAGAACAAAACGAAACCTATTCATTGAAAAACATGAGCAAACTCATTACAAGCATCTGAAAAGACACGAAGCAAGGAAAACAAGAAAGGAGCACAACAAAGTAACAAATACCAACTGATGTGGTTTACTTAAGTATATCAATAATAAAATCCACACGCAATAATATGAATCTTTATAGAATATGACTATATAGAGGGTGTCGAACCTCAAGGACTGAGTTGGTTTTGCTATTAAGTCTATCAAGATCTACTCAAACTTAATTCAAAAAAAAAAAAAAAAAAAAGATGTTTATTTTTTCTTTCGAAATTAAATGATGAATTATAACTGTAAAATAGAATTCAAATAGAATGGAGTAAAGGATAGGGATAAAGGATAAGGAGTTGATTTCATCACTAACCTCATAACGATGGATAATTGTATTTAACAAGTACATTTCATTCTATGCATGATATGACTTGTGTGGCAACAAGCACACATCGATGTCGTCAAGAAAATAACATCATCAAGGAATAAACATAATCCATCTTCGGTTGGCACGGATCGTCCACCCAATCACTACGATGCAATACAACTAGTCTTCCTAGGCATAGACTATCAAATCTCTTGATTTGGTTACACACAATCAAGGAATAAGCATAACTCATCTTCGATTAGCACGAATCGTCTACCTGCATTACACTAAACTAGGGTGTAGTATGATTCGTCTTCTCTAGGCATTGCCTATCAAACCCTCTTGATTGTGTGTCAAAGAAAACTGTTGCATAACCATCCTTCTCATAATCACAGAAAATAAGAACTATTTGAGTTCAATCAAGATAAAAAGCTTTCTAAAACAAGATAAGAATTTCATCAAAATTGAATATAAACATTAAAACTAAGTACGAGCGTTTGAAATTCTCTAGGTTATGCAATCATCATACATATGCAGAAAATCCTTAAGATAAACGAAATTAAACCATTGTTCTTTGAATAGGGCAACATCAACACCCTAGAAAGAAGTTAATTGCTCATGAAGGTGCTGCAATGAGCTTCTACCATGGACATTTTCTCTCCCATCTCTCTCTCTAAAGAACCTTTTTTATTTGAAGCACCAACCCCCTTCTTTTGGCCGCATATGCATCATATATATATATATATATATATATATGGCAAAATAGAAGCCCTAATGAACTTTGTACACTTAGAAACGCCTCTCTTTCGTGATCTACTCGAATTAGGAGACTAGAGTTCTTTGCTTTTTTTTTGTCTCGGCTACTAGTGTCTGATGTATGCATTAAAGCCCTTTTTCAAGTGTGCTTGAGCCCCTTTTAGGGGCACTCAAGCCCTTTTCCTTCACCAGCTCACTAATAAGTGCTGAATATTGCATATTCGAGCCCCTTAACTCGCACATATTAATCCCTTAGTTACGTTGTAATATAATGTTTTGTGTTCTTTCTTTTGTTTATAGTGTTTTGCAGGTTCTTAAGGAGAAATACACTTAATTCCTTTAAATTCGGGCTTATAGAGATAATGGACCTTGCTGTACTTTTTTTACTATAACTCCTAGATTGAAATTCAGATTAAGGTAAGACCAAATGCATTGGAAAGATGACTCAAAGAGTAAGAATTCATTACTTCACGATGAATACCAAATTATTACATATTGAGGGCCAAAACCGAGGTCGATGTAAAGCTATGCGGAAAAAAAAAAGAGCAAGAGGAAAAATAAGAAAATAAAAATGGACCTTGGGACTCAAACAATGGAAGCACCATGTGCTGAATATAGGAAATAAAGAGTTATTGGCTCAAAGGTGAAGTGGTGGTTGGCAAGTGGTGGTTGCCATTACCCCTCTTGGAAAAGGATCCTCTCCATTTCAAAATCCCTTCATTTCCTCCATTTAGTGCATTTTGAAGGGTAGTGTTGTCCAAAAGTTTTAATAATGGTAGTGCATTAAATGCAATACCCTTCAAAATGCACTAAATAGAGGAAATGGAGGGATTTTGAAATGGAGAGGATCCTATTACTCTTTTTGAGAGTTTGGGTGAATTAAATAAGGCTCATTTAATAAGGGGACCTCATATGGCTATAAATAGCCACGTATTTCAAGTCTTAAGGGCATCCTAGAAGAGAGCTTCATCAAAGAAACACTACACAAGAGAACTCTTTACACTTCACTTCCATTTTCATTTATATCCTTTGGGGGAAGCTAGGAGGGGAAAATGGGCAAGCTTTATGCTTGTTCCAGCACCCTAATGACTAGCTAACCATCTCCTTAGGGTCTTGATGTAGCCCTTTCCAAGTAGCATGGTTTTATTGTGTTTTTCATTGGGAATTTCTGCATATGTGTAACGGTTGTATAGCTAAGAGGAATGCATTTGTATAACACTTGTGAGTAGCAACAACCATGAGTGTGATATATTGTGATTGATCTAAAATCTTATTTCAAATCATTCTTATTTTATATGATTTTGAGTGTGATGGTTATGCAACGGTAATCTTTGACACAAAATTAAGAGGTTTGATAGGCCATGCCTAGGAAAGATGAGTCATTCTACACCTTAGTTTAGTGTAATGTATGTAGATGATTTATGCCAACCGAAGATAAGTTATGTGTATCCCTTGATTGAGTGTAACCACATTGAGAGAGGTGATAATGCATGCCTAGGGAAGACGGGTCATGCCGCAATTAGTGGTTCAGTGGACAATCCGTGCCAACCAAAAGATGGATTATGGCATGAGCTTTTGATCATGGTATTTTCTTGTCGACTTTATTGGGTGATTGACAACCACACACGTGTCATATTATGCATAGAATGAGATTCCCATGTTTAGTATGATTAGCCCTTATTACGAGGATTGTGATGAAATCAATTCCCTACCCTTCATCCTATTTCACTTACTTTTTATATTTCTACATTTACATTTTGTTATTTATATTTCAAAAACCCAAAAACAATATATTTTCCTTGAGTTGAATTAGTGTAAGTATTGATAACCTTGACAACAAAACCAACGCAAACCCTGTGGGATCGACACCCTCTTATTAGACTTATCCTACAAAGATTCGTCCTATTCCGAGTAATTATTTTTAGGAAAAAATACATTTTACCCACCTGAACTATCCACCCATTTGCACTTTGACCTTCAATATTTAAAAAGTGACATGACCTCGAGCTTCCAAATTGTTTGCAATTCAACCATTACGACTTTTTTTTTTTTCAAATGCCTCATCTCAGAGTTATAAAATTAAAATTGGGGAGTGTCAGGTTTGGGGTGGCTGGCTCACCCTAAGGCCCAGGGGTGGCCGGCCGCTCACTTATTATTATTATTTTTTTCAGCTTGAGAAAAAAAAAAAAAAAAAGAGAGGCCAGAATGGTTGAATTGCAACAATTTGTAAGTTTTGGGAGGGGGGGTCAAGTGTCACTTTTTAAACATTGGAGGTCAAAGTGCAAATGGGTGAATAGTTCGGAGGGGGGGGGTAAAATGTATTTTCCCCATATTTTTATTATTGATAAGCCATCACACAAAAAGACCACATCACTCACTAAGATGTGTTCTAAGCCCGAGATCAATGGAATTGCTTGCATTTTCTCTAAGAACCTGAAAATACTAAAAAACACAAAAACAAAAATAAAAAATAAAAATAAAAATAATAAACAAAAAACAAAACAAAACAAAAAACAAAAAACGAAAACGAAAACTTATATTATAATGAAATTAATCAATTAACATATTCGAGTTAAAAGACTTGAATGTGCATCATTCGGGGCTTATCAAAAACTCTCCCCTTTTTTGTCATAATGGACAAAGGGATAGAGAATTAACACACACAACAGATGTAGAACCACAACAAAAAGAAGAACCAATAAGAATCCACTCACTAGGAGATGCAAGGGATGTAACTGAGATATAAAGAAACCAACATAGACGAAATGGAGACAAGGAGGGCAAAAGGTGAAATACGTAGTTACTAGGACAAGGTAGAAAAAATAAGTGTGTAACGCCACCAAATCTGTCCTTGACCAGTCTGGTAGGGTTACTAGCAATTACCCAAATTCAGCTAACTAGTAGCTAACTGGGGAACCGCCCCTCTTCAGTATAATCAGAGTAAATGCATAAAAATGTAAAATAAATCTGAGGAGTCTAAAATCATCACAAAAACATGTATCATCGAGCATAGACATGGAGCTATTAATCGAAATACAAATATTCTAGTCAAACTTGATTACACAAGGTAGGTCTCTGACTCATCTTAATAACCCGGAGTGGCGGTCTTGTCACATTCCTTATATCAGAAAGAGTTTTCTTACAAGTTGTAATAATCGTGTAAGGTTAAAGACCTAGTAAGTAAACCTCACAGTTGGATATGAAATGAGCTAGTTATTGATGAATAGAAATAAACGTGCATTTTTAATAAAAATTTAAATGAGGTGTTGTCTCTGTTAATACACCATAAATTATTTGAAATGAAGATGTATAATTCCAGTGGGAATCACCTATCAGTTTTAATGTGAAAAAACTAATGTTTTAATAGGTCGTAACTTCTACCCAAGATATTACCCATTCTCAGCAGGGTTAACGCTATCCCGAGGGACCTGTAGTACAATTCTGGTGCCCCGGCCATTGTATGCTACCATCCATATACTAGTGGTCCAACCGAGTTAGACCTCGGGTGGCCCACCCTACTAATAATATACGTCCTGTAGTGACCCACCAATCATGGTTGCGCTAGTCACGAAACAACCATTGGATCCAAGACCCATATAACACATTCACACACATTTGACAATAGAATCAAGTATATATAGTAAACCCATGACCATTATATCGCACATACCGGTGTACCATATCATACGATGCATCTTATAAAATCAGTTATTAGGACAATTACTAGGTTGCGTAAAAGGTAAATATGTTCATATCACACGCATGCTCGGTCAGTTGACATATCAAACGTTTTTAAGTAAAACAGTCGTAAGTATTTACTTACCTCATACGCTCGCTCGAGTCCTCCGACATTCCGAATCCCTGCTATAACGAAACATGGCTATTGTTATACGCAGTGCTAGAGGGTTTACTAAAGATACAAAAGGTCCTAACCGAGTACGTCTAGCTAAAAGGTCACAAAACCCTACTTTCATGCATTCTAGGCTCTGATCAAACATTCTGTCCAAGGAGCGAATGTTCGGGCAGAGTCAAAAATGCAAAGTTTGGGCTTCTATCCTCAAGTCACCCTCTTACAACTACATCGTAAGCTCTAAACAAGTTCATAGCAACATCGTGAAGCATGATATACAAGGAAACCAAGAAAACAATAAGAGCTTCTAAAACATTTAAAATCCACTCTTTTCTTCTAAGGAGAAATGGTACACAAGTCATGGCATCTTTAAAAACTCAAAGAAAACAAGGATAATAACAAGATAACATAAAAGCTTGATGAAAGGTCAAGAGTTACCTTGAAAATAACAATAATCCCCCAAAACCTTCTCCCTTCCTCTTAAAAAAATCTCCTCCCACTCTAAGGTTAGCGTTTTTGGTGTAAGGGAAGGCTGAGGGACGATAGGGTGGTATTTATAGGGGTGAGGAGGCCTGCTCTCTTCTACAAATG
Organism: Corylus avellana; assembly: GCF_901000735.1. Lineage (NCBI taxonomy): Eukaryota > Viridiplantae > Streptophyta > Magnoliopsida > Fagales > Betulaceae > Corylus > Corylus avellana. The sequence goes on from NC_081541.1 coordinate 15,217,893, forward strand.
TGGACAATAGGTTAAAAATAATTTTCAGACTGTCATCGAACATTCGGTACTATAGGCGAACGTTCGGTGTACTATTACACAGTGGTTCTAGGGTTGCAGGTGGAACGTTTGGTCAATACCCAGTGTGTTCAAGTTTGATCAACGAACGTTTGCTGTGGTCCCCTACCGAACATTCGCACTAAGGACATGGTCGAACGTTCAGTGTGGTCCCCTATCGAACATTCGGCCAAATAGTTAAGGTTGGGTTTTTAAGGCTATTTTCAATTAAGGGCTTAATTAAGGGTTACAACATTCATTTGAAGGTTTTAAAACGAGTTTAATAAGCTCAAAGGTTTTTAAAAGAGTTTAACAAATGGCAATTTGTATTGGCGTGATGGGTTCGAATTGTGTCAAGGCATAACTATAAAATTATGAGAAATGCTACCGTTTTTCTTGTGGTTTCTTCTAGTGCATGTTCTTCTTATCCTATGTGGATATTGTTCTCTAGAAAGTATATTTAGAAAGTAAGACTAAGGTTTATTTATTTTTTATTTTTTATTTATTTATTTTTTTTTAATTTTTTAAGAAAACAATATGTATGTATGATAAGGAGAACCACATTAAGAACCGTAGCATTTTTCTAAAATTATATACGAAAATTTTAATTTAATCTATTTAATTAAATGTGTCAAACTTCTCAACTTCAATTCGTTAATTTCATGTTAGGTTTGCTGGTTGTGTCAACATTTGTCAACTCTTATATCACATGTTGAGTTGCGTCATATCGAGGCATTGCTATAAGTTTATATATGTCAACTTTAACTTGATCTCTTTAATTAAATACGTCAAACGTCTCAATCATAATTCGCTTATTTTGTATTTAGTTATGTTGTATTCAGAAATTGCATTAAAAATTTAACCCGGGTTAATAACTTTTTTGGTACCTCAGTTTTCACTTTTTTATTTTTTCCCCCCTAAGTTTTAAAACATGACAAATTTAGTACCCAACCTATGGAAAAAGACAAAATCAATATCTCCGTTAGTTCCGTCAGTCCCATTTAACAGAATTTCCACGTGTCGCTTTCAAAATACGCCACATGTCTTAAAAAGTAAAAATAATTAAAAATAAATAAATAAATAATAATTAAATAATTAAATAACAATAAAATAAACTAGCTGGACAGTGGGCGTGCTCCGGCGTGAACTAGCCGGACAGCGCCGCCGTGGCCATACGTGGGTCATTTTCTGCTTCTCCGCCTCTCTCTCTCTCTCACCTCACTATCTCCGTCGCTCTCCCAACTCTCTCTCTCTTCCTTCAGGTAAGTTTGAGAGGAACCAAATGCTGAGGACATGTTTGGTATTAATCTTGATTTCCCTTTACTGTAAGTGCAGACAATACCCAAACCGTAAGTTTGGATGAATCTTCTTCTTCCTCATTCCTTGCTAGTGCAGACAATACCCAAACCAGCATTCCAACTCGGCCATCTGGGTTTGCAGAATCATTTTCGTTGAAGCTTTTGTAGAATCAAAAGTTTGCAGAATCATTTTCATTCTCATCCAAACAAGTACACAACCAACCAAACGACCCACAAATCTTTAACCACCATAAGCCAATTTTCCAAGAAAACCCAACATATTCTCAAATCTCAATTCAGCCACCTACCGAGAACTACCCAGAATTCAGCCATGGCAGAGAACATAAAATCAAACCCAAAGTTTAATCAACAACAAACTCAATCTTCGATACCCATTCGGCCAAGAATACCCAGAAAATCAACAAAGCACCCAAAACACTAAGAAACAGAGCAAATCAACCCCTTAGAAACCCAAAACAAGGCAAATCCACCACAACCAAAACAGAACAATCAACCAACCGGCCAAAACACCACAAAAAAAAAATTGGACAAAACCCAACCTAGAAAATCAAACAAAAATAACCCAAAATCAAGCCTCAACTTCAACCGGATAAGACCCGCCTAGGTTACCGGCGTGGATGAGAGAGAAAGAGGTGACCCACCGGTGTTTTCCATCCTATGTCAATCCAGTGGGGGTGGGTTTGGCCGGTTGGGTGATGGGTTTTCTGGTTGCGTTCGCGGTATCCGGTGGCCGACCGCCTCCCGTCTGTGAGGGGGAGAGGGAAGAGGAAAGAGAGAGGAACAAAGATGAAGAAGGCAGCTCGTGTATTTTTTTATTTTTTTTTAAAAAAAAAATTAGGTTTAGATTTTTTTTTTAATTTTTTATTATTATTATTTTTAATTATTTTTACTTTTTAGGACACGTAGCATATTTTGAAAGCAACACGTGGAAATTCTGTTAAATGGGACTAACGAAACTAACGGAGGTATTGATTTTGTCTTTTTCCATAGTTTGGGTACTAAATTTATCATATTTAAAAACTTATGAGGAAAAAAATAAAAAAGTGAAAACTAAGATACTAAAAAAATTATTAACCCAAAAATTTAGCCCGAACTAAGTTGCGGGCCCATTAATTAGGAAGCCCACAATAACAGTTGAATTCCCTCCGTTAAACGGATAAAAATATCTCTCGCTCTCCCACTCGCTCTGTGTCTCTGCTGGGTTTTAGCCTTTGGGATGGCTTTGAGCTTTTCCTGCAACTCTAGAATCTTCCCTCAGCATCAAGGTCGCTTTTTTCTTCTTCTTCTTAATCATTTTTCATTCATTCAATCATTCTCTTTCTGTCTAAAATCTCTATGGTTTTGAAATTCAGTGAGAGTGAGTCCTAAGAGCAACAAATTCCTTGACAATGTTAGAAACCTCGTCAAAACAGTTGGGATTCCTTCAGTTTCGTCTTCTCCGCTTGAATCTCTCCGAAAGGGCAACTGGGTCAAGCTCATATGCGGTGCAAGCTTCGAGGTATCTACAAAACCCTCAAACCCCACAACCATTTTCCATTTATATCGCCCTCTCACACTTCCTTTCCTCTCTCTGCATAGGATGTTGTTGATATCAGGAATCTTTCCCTTGTCTACACTCTAGCCGGAGGTGAAAACTATTCAAAAGTGTAATCTTGCTTTGGGGTCGCCAATTGTTAGATTAATAATGGTTTTTTGATTGAAATCATTGTTACTATCAACACGAGAGATATTGTGTTAGAATAATGGCTCAGTGATTAAATTTATTGTTTTTCATCGGCTTAGGCATATGGGACAAGTGATAATTATCACCTACCAATTGTTTTTGTGTGTGCGTGTGTGATATGAAAGCAAATTTGAATTACGTATTTAGACAAATTGTTGTGCAGTGGATTGCATTGACTGTGCTGCTGATGCGGCAGTGGTGAGTGCGGTGAATGATGGAATTGAAGCTGCTAGAAGGATCGTGGGCCTAAGAAGACCTTGGGTAATGATCAGTGTCAATGATGACGATGACCTTCACTTCCGAAAGGCTGGTATATATGCCTCCTTTCTTTAGTTTAATTGGTATTTATTTTCATCAGCATCACCCAATTAGGAAGGGAACCAATGTGGTATAATTTTATACTATGAAGTGTGCTGTCAGTCTTTAATTTATTATTGGATATGATTTGCATGTCTTTTTCTACATTATATATACCCATTATCGTATCATTTCACAATCAGACTGGCTTGATACAGAAGATTTTTGGCTGATGTATTAATTGATTCGGGAATAAAGTAAAATTTCAATTCAGCTCTGTCATGAAGAGCCTCATCTATCAAAATGAAGACAATACTTCTCTTTATTCAGTTTTTGACTATACGAGCAAAGCATTAGGGTCAATGAATTTAGTGATGTCACGGGTCCAAATATATACAGATAAGATAAGAGGGACATAGTATAATTTTGGTTTATGCATACAGTTTGAATAAAGGAAAGCCTGATCTATGAGGTTGAGCTCAGGTGTTCAGCAGTTGGGATGAACTTTAATTTGGTCTTGGTGGGTGATAATCTTATCAGTTAATAGAAGAGAAAAAAGGCCTAATCTGTGAGTTCTCTTTGCAACATTGTTTGAGCTAACCTCAGGCAACCCTTACAGAATTTGATCCAGAGGATTGTCCGCTTGACTGTTCAAGGCCTTGTGAGGTTGTTTGTCCTGCTAGTGCAATATCACTAACAGAAAGAAACTCAACAGTTGAAGTTTCCTGTGGTACCAATACACCTGGATTTAAGGTAGTTTACTTGATTTATTTCATTAGGCTGAAAACCACACACGCTGTTGTTAGTCATGGATCACATTTGGCATTTCTAATCAACAAAAATGTGCAGGGTGGAGTTATAACTGAACGCTGTTATGGCTGTGGTCGTTGCTTTCCAGTTTGCCCCTACGATAAAATAAGTGGGTGTTCTATTTCTTTGTCTCGGTGCTTCTTTTCCTCTACGTTGGCCTCTCTTTATCTTTTCTATGTTATTCTTTCTGAAGCCGCAGTGAAGACTCCAATCCAAATTCCATTTCAATTCATAAATGTGTATTTGTCCCTCTTCTAGAGTGTTTTTAATTCAGATCTCTTTCGTTCTTCTCACGCCCAATCTGATAAATTTGTTTAGGGTCGGTTTCATATATAAGAGATACTACTGCTACTGCTGAGCTTATTAAAAGAAATGGTATTGATGCTTTGGAGGTACATACAAATGGAAGGTACTCTTTCATTATTATATTAAACAAATGATAGTACAAAAAAGAAGTATAGAATTTTGGTTGACGAGTGGAGAATACGTATGGAATCTAGCCGTTTTATTCTTTCAAGCATTTGTAGCCAAACTGTATCCTCTTTAGTGGCTCAGCTAAAAGAATGGAAAAATATCCCCTCAAATATACTTCATAGCAATTCCTTGTGTAGCAGAAAGTCTTTCCCCCACCCCAAACCCTTACCACCCCTTTACCAACAACTTATTGTGCATATCCCAATGTGACTTTATTTAATTGAGTTTTATTCAAATCTAGGCATTCACATCATTCACACCCTCCCTGAACTAACCCATGTTTTTCTGTAGGCAGACTGCTCTTTTTAAAGAACTTTGGGATGGATTGGGAGATTCAATTGCATGCCTTAGACTAGTAGCAGTAAGCAAGGGACCTGTCCCCTGTTGTCTTAAGCTACATTAATGTTAGATGCTGAGCTGTAGAGCATTTTGATGTTGAGTATCTTGAGGATTGTGAATCAATACTTTCTGGCTCCAGGTTAGCTTACCTGATGTTGGGGATTCAACCATATCTTCGATGAACACCATGTACTCTATTATGCAATCTCATCTCAATTGCTTCAATTTATGGCAGGTCTGCCTCTCTTACCCAAAACCCATTTGAACGACTTGAATAATTTTCAAATGATATCATCATGAATCCAAACTATAGTTTCTCTTACAAACAATCCATCTATCTAATATGGTTCATGAACTGAAGTTGGATGGCCGCCCCATGAGTGGAGATATTGGACGAGGTGCCACAAGGGAATCAATTACTTTCGCCGTTCAATTGGCTGCTGTAAAAGAAAGGCCTCCTGGTTTGAATGCAAATTCTCTTAAAAGTTTTTATTTACCCTTGGTATGGCTGCAGTTCTTAATTTACTTACTCCTTTCAAATGGTAGGTTTTCTTCAATTGGCAGGCGGCACCAATGCTCACACAGTCGACGGGTTGAAGAAATTGGGACTTTTTCAAACAACATCCTTTGCTAGTAATTTTATCACCTTGTTTCCTACATACTTTTGTCTTGATGAGCTCTATAAGTTGTTTTCTCTTTCCTTCTTTTGACCTTTCCCTTCTATTCCTAGAGAACTCAAAGGATGAAAAACTTACAGCTGGTTCGCCTAGTTCTTTGCATGCTTTAATCGGCGGCATAGCTTATGGTGGCTATGCAAGGAAGGTTGGCCATATTTATATGCAGTGTCGTTTTTTTTGTCTTTTTCTTTCTAGTTCAATACATTTTCTAAGCTCTCTTTAAAAGCTTTGTCTCACTGCATAAATGAGATAACTTTTTCTATTCAAAATTTGGTAAAATTGTTTAGTATCTCTGTTCAGATTGTTGGAAGGGTCTTGAGTTCCATGCAATCACAGCACGGTGCTACTCATATTGAGGATTACCCAGAGCATCTCTTGGAGGCACTTAGTGAAGCCCTTGCTTTAGTTGGAACTGTCAAATGTTATGATCCATTCTAACACTCATCAGTGGTATTAATCCTTCTTCCTATTATTATTAGTATCTGGAGGCTTCAGTGTTACTTCAAAAATTCTTGTCAATCTATGAACCAAAATTGAAGAACAATGTTTGTTATCTATTTCTTTTTTGGTCCAAATGTATGTTGTTAGAGTTGTTATTCTTATAGCTTAAGAGTATTCTAGTAATCATGTTATATTGAAGAAAAGAACAATCGCTGTGAGTCCATGACAAGAATAATCATTGTGCTATTAAAATTATTCCAACCACTTTTGTCACTTTCTACCAAAAATGATTCCAACATGACGGCAAAGTATCTTGACCTAAATCACACCACCTTTATAACTTCAACACCAAACTTTCCCTCACCCCAAAAGCCATGTCCAATCCTCTAAGCCCAACCTCCAACTTCTTCTTCCTCATCTTCACCTTAACCATCCTCTACGTGGCCTACACCTTCCCAAGGCTCCAACCCAAGCAAACCAACCTCGTCTTCTATGTGCACGACTACTTGACCGGCAATGACATGTCAGCAGTCACTGTGGCAGGCCAAAGAGGACCCACCTCCAGCATCCTACACTTTGGCACGATGATAGCTGTCGATGATCCAGTAACCGTGGGTCCCAGCATTGAATCGAAGGAGATAGGCAGGGCTCAAGGCATGTACGTTAACTCTCAGTTGGATGGCAAAGGGTTGCACATGGTTTTCTGTCTGACTTTCACTGATGGAGAATTCAAAGGAAGTAGTTTGGAAATTCAAGGGGCTGATATTTTTTCAATGAAGGAGCGAGAATTTGGAATTGTATCGGGGACGGGTTATTTTCGGTTTGTGAAGGGGTATGGGATCATGGAGACCGAGTTCATGGACATTGCTAATCTTAGAGCTGTTCTTAAGCTCAATGTAACAGTCAAGCATTTCTAGAATATAAATGATATTGTTAGTAACGATTGAAAGCTATCTTAATATAATTTTCATCTTTTACCCTCCAACATGTATGCTATAATACAAAGAATGATGGAAGGACTTAATCAATTATTTTTTCTCCCTAATTGTAGGGTTGACAATTTAAGTCGCGACCCGCGAAGCCGACATAAATACGATGCGTAATTTTAAGGTTAGGGTTTAGGTTAAACAGGGTCGAATCATAAATGAGTTAACCGTTTAATAAATGTGTCGTGTTCGAGTTGACATAAACGAGTTAGCCAGGTTGACACGAATTCGACACATGAACCCATCTTGCTAGCCCTACCTAATTGTGCCATAAAATAGTTGATCGGTTGTAATAATGGATGCTTACAAAAAAATTAAATAAATAAAATAAATCTTGATCTGATGGATGCAAAAGGGTTACTCTACTAAATTGCCACGGAAGAGTAGAATTGTTTTGTAGCTCACGTCATGCAAAATACAATTAACTAAGTAATTTCAGTCGCATCAAGAGCTTAATTGGGTGCTAATCTTGTTTTTCAATGATAAATTTGAAAAGAAATAGATGGAGATTGAGAAGTAAGATTTCTCTTTCCACAAGCACCAACAAGTAAGTCCATGAAAATGGATGAGGATATTGAAATGACTCTCTTGCTGTTTTGACCAAACAGTAATTATTGTTTGGTTTGGTAAAGCCGAAGCACAACCTATTCCTAATTGGACCCTAGCACTATTAAATTCATATTTTTTTTTAAAAAAAAAAAATAGTGGTTAATTTGGTAGGAGAAGTGCTAAAGAGCCAAACAAATAAACCCAAAAAAATTTCTAAACTGACATGGTAAGGGTTTTTTAATTAAAAAAATATATTTCTCTCTCCCTTGTCTGCCATTCACGATTTGCCACATTTGTTTGGAAATTTTTTTAGGTTCATTTGTTTGACTCATTAGCACTTATCATTTGGTAGTATGAGGTAGGCAGGGTCCATTGGCTTGAAGCCTTGAATAGTTAAGCACATCCTAGGACGGCTTGACTAGAATCTTGGTTTATAGCCATAAATTACATCGCCTTTTTTTTTTTTTTAGGTCAAGTTAAATCTATTAATATCTCATTATATAAATTATACTAATAATAATTAGGTCAAGTCATTTTATGATCATTAGAGCTATTTTAGTGATTCAATTTGGGTCTACGTATTGTTATATAACACATAATTGGTGCAAGAGGTTAAAGAAAGCTAATAGTATGCAGCTTTAAAATTACCATTACATTTATGATAATATTAGAAGTCACACGTTAAAAGAATACGAGAAAGACATTTAACAGTACTCATATTATGAATAGTAAAACAACAAAACCTACAAAAGTACCTCATCCAAGCGATTACCAACTAATGAAGGACCCATAATGCTTATAAACACATCCATCTCTCGCTCTTTAGTTGATGTGGGACGAAGCCCCTTTTTATTCTCTTTTTTTTTTTTTTCCTAGACAATACTTGAGGGAATGAGTGAAAGGAGAGAAAGTGACATTAGAGCTGAATATGAAAGGATATGATTATAAGCAGGACTCACAAAAATACTCAATTCAAATAGTTACTGACGGGAGAAATAATAATAATAATAATGGATGACGAGCCATAAATTGAGTATTCACATATGTTCCATTGACATAATATAAGTTTAGTCTTCATCAAAGAAAACATATATAATGGAATGAAAATGCTTTACACGCACTTGTATAATTGACTCATATTTGTTTGTGAGCGTGTAAAAGCTAAAGGAAGACGCAGCCAATTATGAATATGAGAATGAATAGATTGGGTGTGGATGTGAAACATGCATTTGAATACGACTGTGCAAGTGGGTTGATTTAAGCCCAATGCTTTCTTTCACCATCACTAATTCCAAAGCTTCAACCAAACTAATTAATTAAATAACACCTTTAAACAACAAATTCATTCCTTCACTTCAACTACTCACTCCTGCGAGTATAATGGGCTAAATCAAATTTATTATCTACTTTTCTATTTTCCTTTTTCCTTTTAAAAAATAAAAATAAAAAATAGAAACTATTTGCCAAGGGATGGTGGGCTACCAAGTGGCTAGAAAGGGTAGAAGTTTTTTCTTTTTTCTTTTTTATATAAAAAAAGAAAAAGAAAGAAAGTAAAAGAGAGTCGGAAAGATGTGACGGTTGACGAAGAAAAAAAGAGTGAGAGATGTGAATGCCTGGTGAAGAGAAAGAGTGAGGAAAGGGAATTAATTAGGATCCTCTCAATTTCATTTGAATTGAAGAATATCTAATTAGTTATAGTGGAAGAGTATTTTTGTTCATTCAAAAAGTGAAAAAACAAAAATACCCATTCACTATAACCATTTGAACTAGAGAGAATCCTATTCCGAGGAAATGTTTCTTTTTTGGTTAACAATGCCATGCATTTTCTTAAGTCTAGAACTCTTTTTTTTTTTTAAACGTTGTTTTGGGAGTTTTTTTCTTCTTTTTTTTCACTGAAAATTGTTTTTGTGTTTGAATTATTTGTTTTTTTTATATATATATATATATATCTTTCGAAGTGATGAAGTAGATGCACTGCTTTTGTCTATTGTTCGGGCCATGGGGAATGAGACAAAGTTTTCCTCCAAACTGGGTTGGATGAATTTCTTTTAACCTAGTCTATAAAAGTGATATGTGTTCTTTTTTTAAATAACATATGCGATGCACATGAGTTTTTAATAAAATCTATTCAAACTTTGTCCCTGCTATTAAAAAAACATGTACATCTCACATGTTCAAGGGATACATATCATTTTTATAGACTAGGTTTGAAGAATTTTTAAAGAAAAACTTTGTCTAGGGAAGGAGCATTTTCTTTCAAGGTGGGCAAACTGTCAAAAATCTTAAATATTATATTTTGGGTAATAACTTTTTAGGCAGACCAATGGGTCATTTGCCTCCTAAAAGTAAGCCAATATAATTCATTAATTCTGAATTGAGTAACTTCATTTTCCTACACTACCTGCATCAATTTATATATATATATATATATATATATATATATATATATATATAAATTGGGTTGGAGGAACATATATATAAATTGATGCAGGTAGCGTAGGAAAGTGAAGTCACTCAGTTCAGATGTTGCTAGATACGTAGTAAACAAGCTAACAATGGACTGGAGTCTGGGGGTGGGGCGCAACCTATATACCTCACGTAAATATAACGGGGAATTGGGATTCCACCCGTCATGGAAGCAGTTAGTGATATCTTTAATTAAAGCTTCTTTATGGCGTGTGTCTATATATATATATATAGTCCAAAATGATTAGCGTGTTTTGAGGGGATTTTTTTTTTTTTTAGTTTATAAAAGTATTATGATTTGAATAAAACAATAAAAAAATTTAACTTTTGGCTTCTGACCGAACCTTCAACCCTGGTTGACTACCGAAAGTTCGATCTTAACCCTAGCATGAATGTTTGTACTGCAAGTCTGCAACCCTAAAACTATTTGGTAATAGCACATCGAACGTTCGAGCATAGTACTGAGTGTTCGATATCAGTCTAAAAAATAATTTTAATCCATATATTACCCACTTTTCAGCATGTTGAACACCCCTCCCCCTATAAATACCACATCTTGCTCCACCCTTCGGCCTTCATTCATCACTCTCACATCCCATCAACCCTAAACCTAGAAAGAAAGAGAATGAGATTTTGAAATTGTTTGTCATTCCCAAGGTAAACCCATCTATACTAAGCTGATTTTCATGCTCCTTATAAAAGTTTTAGAGTGCCATGATAAGTATGTACTATTATTCTCCTTAGAAAACAAAAAGGTTTTCAAGTTTTTAAAACACCTATTATTTTCTTAGGTTTACATGTTGTTATGGTTATTATATTCTTATGAACCTATTAGGAGCTTAGGGTAAGATTTCTTAAATGATGGTTTAGAAATAGGAAGCTTACATGGATTATCGCATTTTGACCGAACGTTCGCTCTCAAGTCCGAATGTTCAAACAGTGTTCTGAATGGGTAAATTAGGGTTTTATAACATTCTATCTAATTTGCCTCCCGGTTATAACTCTATGTATTTACAATAGGTTCTCTAGTACTGCGTGTAATGTTAGACTATGTTTTGTTAGAGCAATAACTCGAAATGTCCAAGGATTTGAGCAAGCCAATGAGGTAAGAAAATACTTATGATTGATTTCAATAAAAACGTGTGATATGTCAATTGACTGAGCACTTGTATGTTATGAGCCTTATATTTATTGCTTAACTGGGTAAAAGATTTAATAATTGATTATTTGCCTATTTGTAAAATGAAATTATGTACAAATGAATATCTTCTAGACAATGAAAATTGCAACGAGGAGCTGATTAATTGGAGATTATCATAATAATTAATCAAGAAAAATGCTATTGCTAGCAATTAATCAGCTTCACTGTCAGCTTAATACACATTTCTTAATAAAAGATTTGGTACTCATAACATTTATCACAACAATGCAAAAAAAAAGCAGTTTCTCATTATTCTAGTTTGATAATATAGGTTGGTTTAGACAAATAACAATATTAGACAATCAATCAGAACAGTGGTTACTTGATTTGAATAATATATATATATGATTTCAAATTCTTTCAATGAAGTCAAGGTTTAAGGTTTGAAGATAATAGTAAATAGATGCTTTAGATAGATATTAACATTTGATTTGATTATGAGCTCATTATTCCAATTTTTTTTCCAATGCGGAACGTACGCCCAATGGGGCTTGTTTGATAATAGTTTTTAGAATTGCTACTTAGGGCTTCTTTGAAATTACGTTTGAGTGACTTAAAAGTGCGTTTAATACTCAAAAAGTTCGTTTGAAGAACAAAGTATTCGTTTGGTAAGAAAATTAAAAGCGCTTTTAAGGGTTCAAAAAGCCTAAAAATTATCAAAACGCACTTTGACAAAAGCTTAAAAATGAGGCTTTAGCCCAAAAAAAACTTTTTAACTTAAAAACTCTATTTTTCAAACACAATCTCAAACATATTTTAAGTTGTTTTAACGCTTAAAACAATTTTTACTTTTATGTATGTCACAACTAAAGGTTCTAAAACCTAACATTAAAATTTGAGTGGAGTGTTAGGTACAATGTCCCCTTAACGTTGGTTACCCGGCAGTTAGACCAAAATTTGCCCTTCGCCTTGAACACGACAGAAACAACGGAAAAGTGTCACTTTTAACTGACGTTGGGAGTCTTTGATCTCACGAATTTCTTTTGTTTTTGTCAACTCCATTTCATTTTTCTCAGCTATTTTTGGTGCAATATATAATTCCTTGTCTTAATGGACTCTAGAAGATTTTTTTTTTTTTTTTTTTGTTATTGTGTGTGTTTTCATAGAGTAACAACAAAAGAAAACAAACGAAGCAAATTCTCCATTACGCTCCATTTGTTTAGATTTAAAATATTTTTATATGTAAAAAGTTTTCAGTCGTAACCATTTTTCAAAATTATTAAAAAAAAAAAAAAAATTGTTAAAACAAAAAAAACTTAAAAGAAAAACGAGATGATCAATAATTGAGAATCTCCACATATGCCTAATTAGTATTAAGCGCTTTGAATTCTCATTGATGTCCTGGTAGGGCTGGGTCAGGATATAGCTCAGTTAGACTTAAGGGAGCGTTTGCCGTTTCCACCGTCTATGCCCCTCCTATGCGGCTCCCAGCGGGTAGGTGCTACTATGATCACACCCGAGTAGGATAGCCACAATTAGTCTCTCTAGAATAGCCTACCCTTTTTGCTCAAGAAAAAATGGTCTCTCATAGTACGCCTAAAAATATGTGGCAGATACGCAACAGATTCTTAAATCTCTCAGAAGATGGTAGTGTCTACATGTACGAAGAGACGCCATACAGCCGCCCATTGGCTAGCTCAGGTGGCAAAACATAATTTCATGGATAAAGTTTGGTTGGAGGATTCTCTTGGTTGTATCCTACACTTTGGCACGATGATAGCTGTCGATGATCCAGTAACCGAGGGTCCCAGCATCGAATCGAAGGAGATAGGCAGGTCTCAAGGCATGTACGTTAACTCTCAGTTGGATGGCAAAGGGTTGCACATGGTTTTCTCTGTGATTTTCACTGATGGAGAATTCAAAGGAAGTAGTTTGGAAATTCAAGGGGCTGATATTTTTTCAATGAAGGATCGAGAATTTGGAATTGTATCGGGGACGGGTTATTTTCGGTTTGTGAAGGGGTATGGGATCATGGAGACCGAGTTCATGGACATTGCTAATCTTAGAGCTGTTCTTAAGCTCAATGTAACAGTCAAGGATTTCTAGAATATAAATGATATTGTTAGTAACGATTGAAAGCTATCTTAATATAATTTTCTTCTTTTACCCTCCAACATGTATGCTATAATACAAAGAATGATGGAAGGACTTAATCAATTATTTTTTCTCCCTAATTGTAGGGTTGACAATTTAAGTCGCGACCCGCGAAGCCAACATAAATACGATGCGTAATTTTAGGGTTAGGGTTTAGGTTAAACGAGGTCGAATCATAAATGAGTTAACCGTTTAATAAACGTGTCGTGTTCGAGTTGACATAAACGAGTTAGCCAGGTTGACACAAATTCGACACATGAACCCATCTTGCTAGCCCTACCTAATTGTGCCATAAAATATTTGATCTGTTGTTGTAATGGATGCTTAAAAAAAATTAAATAAATAAAATAAATCTTGATATGATGGATGCAAAAGGGTTACTCTACTAAATTGCCACGGAAGAGTAGAATTGTTTTGTAGCTCACGTCATGCAAAATACAATTAAATAAGTAATTTCAGTCGCATCAAGAGCTTAATTGGGTGCTAATCTTGTTTTAGCAAAAATAATACAAAGTTAATGAAAATGTTAACAACTGGTATGTGATGCATTAAAATTTGAAGCAGGCTTATTGAGTGCAAGTGCAGCTATATATTGAAAGAAAACATAATCAAATGGAAAATAAATAATACAAAACATTTTATGTGGTTTAATTTATGACTTATGTCAATAGGATGAAGCCTTAAGAACTACATTATGCTTTTATTCCGTTGATGAATTTATAATACAAAAGATTTTATGTGATTCGGTCTATAACTTACATACACAAAATAATAATACATTCAAATCTGATTTGATTTGATTACAATGAATGCTATAAACAAACCTTAATAGAATCATATCTTGGAATATATTCCACTTAACTATACTGAACTTTTTTTTTAGTAATCTCTCATTTATTTATTTTTAAAAAAAATTGTAGATTCTATGATAAATTTGAAAAGAAATAGATGGCGATTGAGAAGTAAGATTTCTCTTTTCACAAGCACCAAGTCCATGAAAATGGATGAGGATATTGAAATGACTCTCTTGCTGTTTTGACCAAACAGTAATTATTGTTTGGTTTGGTAAAGCCAAAGCACAACCTATTCCTGATTGGACCCTAGCACTATTAAATTCATATTTTTTTTTATAAAAAACAATAGTAGTTAATTTGGTAGGAGAAGTGCTAGAGAACCAAACAAATAAACCCAGAAAAATTTCTAAACTGACGTGGTAAGGGTTTTTCAATTAAAAAAATGCAATTCTCTCTCTATTGTCTGCCACTCACGATCTGCTACATCTGTTTGAAAATTTTTTTAGGTTCATTTATTTGACTCACTAGCACTTCTTATTTGGTAGTATGAGGTAGGCAGGGTCCATTGTCTTGAATAGTTAAGCACACCCTAGGACAGCTTGACTAGAATCTTGGTTTATAGCCATAAATTACATCGCTTTTTTTTTTTTTTTTTGGTATAAACTAAAAATTGATAGGTTCATTTTAACGTAGGTCAAGTTAAATCTATTAATATCTCATTATATAAATTATACTAATAATAATTAGGTCAAGTCATTTTATGATCATTAGAGCTATTTTAGTGATTCAATTTGGGTCTACCTATTGTTATATAAAACATAATTGGTACAAGAGGTTAAAGAAAGCTAATAATATGTAGCTTTAAAATTACCATTACATTTATGATAATATTAAAAGTCACACGTTAAAAGAATACGTTAAAGACATTTAACAGTACTCATATTATGAATAATAAAATAGCAAGACCTACAAAAGTACCTCATCCAAGCAATTACCAACTAATGAAGGACCCATAATGCTTATAAACACATCCATCTCTCTCTTTAGCGGATGTGGGACAAAGCCCCTTTTTTTTTCTCTTTTTTTTTTTTCCTACACAATACTTGAGGGAATGGGTAATAGGAGAGAAAGTGACACTAGAGCTGAACATGAAAGGATATGATTATAAGTTGGATTCACAAAAGTACTCCACTCAAATAATTACTGACGGGAGAATAATAATAATAATAATAATAATAATAATAATAATGGATGACGAGCCATAAATTGAGTATTCACATATGTTCCATTGACATAATATAAGTTTAGTCTTCATCAAAGAAAACATATATAATGGAATGAAAATGCTTTACACGCACTTGTATAATTGACTCATATTTGTTTGTGAGCTTGTAAAAGCTAAAGGAAGACGCAGCCAATTATGAATATGAGAATGAATAGATTGGGTGTGGATGTGTAACATGCATTTGAATACGACTGTGCAAGTGGGTTGATTTAAGCCCAATGCTTTCTTTCACCATCACTAATTCCAAAGCTTCAACCAAACTAATTAATTAAATAACACCTTTAAACAACAAATTCATTCCTTCACTTCAACTACTCACTCCTGCGAGTATAATGGGCTAAATCAAATTTATTATCTACTTTTCTATTTTCCTTTTTCCTTTTAAAAAATAAAAATAAAAAATAGAAACTATTTGCCAAGGGATGGTGGGCTACCAAGTGGCTAGAAAGGGTAGAAGTTTTTTCTTTTTTCTTTTTTATATAAAAAATAAAAAGAAAGAAAGTAAAAGAGAGTCGGAAAGATGTGACGGTTGACAAAGAAAAAAAAAAGAGTGAGAGATGTGAATGCCTAGTGAAGAGAAAGAGTGAGGAAAGGGAATTAGGATCCTCTCCATTTCATTTGAATTGGAGAATATTCAATTAGTTATAGTGGAAGAGTATTTTTGTTTTATTCAAAAAGTGAAAAGACAAAAATACCCCTTCACTATAACCATTTGAACTAGAGAGGATCCTGTTCCGAGGAAATGTTTCTTTTTTGGTTAACAATTCCATGCATTTTCTTAAGTCTAGAACTCTTTTTTTTTTTAAGGTTGTTTTGGGAGTTTTTCTTTTTTTCACTGAAAATTGTTTTTGTGTTTAAATTATTTGTTAATATTTTATTTATAAAAATAAAATTAAAAAATAAAAAATCTTTCGAAGTAATGAAGTAGATGCACTTCTTTTGTCTATTGTTCAGGCCACGGGGAATGGGACAAAGTTTTCCTCCAAACTAAGTTAGAAGAATTTCTTTTAACCTAGTCTATAAAGATGATATATGTTCTTTTTTTTTTAATAACATGTGCGATGCACATGAGTTTTTAATAAAATCTATTCAAACTTTGTCACTGCTATTGAGATGGATATATGTCATTTTTATAGACTAGGTTAAAGAAAATTCTTTCAACCCAGTTTGAGGAAAACTTTGTCCGTTAAAGGGGCATTTTCTTTCAAGGTGGGCAAACGGTCAAAAATCTTAAATATTATATTTTGGGTAATAAATTTTTAGGCAGACCAATAGGTCATTTGCCTCCTCTTGATCCTAGCCCTTAAAAGTAAGCCAATATATATATATATTGATGCAGGTAGTGTAGGAAAATGAAGTCACTCAATTCAGAAGTTGCTAGATACGTAGTAAACAAGCTAACAATGGAATTAGGATTCCACCCGTCATGGAAGCTGTTAGTGATATCTTTAATTACAGCTTCTTTATGGCGTGTGTCTATATATATATTCCAAAATGATTAGCGTGTGTTGAGGGTTTTTTTTTTTTTTTTAGTTTATAAAAGTATTATGATTTGAATAAAACAATAAAAAATTCAACTTTTGGCTTCTGACCGAACCTTTAACCCTGGTTGACTACCAAACGTTCGATCTTAACCCTAGCACGAATGTTTGTACTGCAACCTTAAAACTATTTGGTAATAGTACACCGAACGTTCAAGTATAGTACTGAGTGTTCGATATCAGTCTAAAAAATAATTTTAATCCATATATTACCCACTTTTTCAGCATGTTGAACACCCCTCCCCCTATAAATACCACACCTTGCTCCGCCCTTCGGCCTTCATTCCTCACTCTCACATCCCATTAACCCTAAACCTAGAAAGAGAGAGAATGAGATTTTGAAGTTGTTTGTCATTCCCAAGGTAAACCCATCTATACTAAGCTGATTTTCATGCTCCTTATAAAAGTTTTAGAGTGCCATGATAAGCATGTACTACAATTCTCCTTAAAAAACAAAAAGGTTTTCAAGTTTTTAAAACACCTATTGTTTTCTTAGGTTTACATGTTGTTATGGTTATTATATCCTTATGAACCTATTAGGAGCTTAGGGTTAGATTTCTTAAATGATGGTTTAGAAATAGGAACCTTACATGGATTATCGCATTTTGACCGAACGTTCGCTCTTAAGTCCGAATGTTCGAAAAGTGTCCAGAATGGGTAAATTAGGGTTTTATAACATTCTATCTAATTTGCCACTCGGTTATAACTCTATGTATTTACAATAGGTTCTCTAGTGCTGCATGTAATGCTAGACTATGTTTCGTTAGAGCAATAACTCGAAATGTCCAAGGATTTGAGCAAGCCGACAAGGTAAGAAAATACTTGCGACTGATTTCAATAAAAACGTGTGATATGTCAATTGACTGAGCACTTGTATGTTATGAGCCTTATATTTATTGCTTAACCGGGTAAACGATTTAATAATTGATTATTTGCCTATTTGTAAAATGAAATTACATACAAATGAATATCTTCTAGACAATGAAAATTGCTACGAGGAGCTGATTAATTGGAGATTATTATAATAATTAATCAAGAAAAATACTATTGCTAGCAATTAATCAGCTTCACTGTCAACTTAATACACATTTTTTAGTAAAATATTTGATACCCATAACATTTATCACAACAATGCAAAAAAAGAAGAAGCAGTCTCTCAATATCCTAGTTTGATAATATAGGTTGGTTTAGACAAATAATAATATTAGACAATCAATCAGAACAGTGGTTACTTGATTTATATATATATATATATATATGATTTCAAATTCTTTCAATGAAGTCAAGGTTTAAGGTTTGAAGATAATAGTAAATAGATGGTTTAGACAGATATTAACCTTTGATTTGATCACTTTATGAGCTCATTATACTAATTTTTTTTCCAATGCCGAACGCCCAGTGGGGCTTGTTTGATAACACTTTTTAGAATTGTTACTTAGGGCTTCTTTAGAATTGCGTTTGAGAGACTTAAAAGTGCGTTTAACACTCAAAAAGTCTATTTGAAAAAAAAAAAATTACTCGTTTGGTAAGAAAATTAAAAGCGTTTTTATGGGTTCAAAAAGCCTAAAAATTGTCAAAACGCACTTTGACAAAAACTTAAAAATGAGGCTTTAGCCCAAAAGTGTTTTTTAACTTAAAAGCTCTATTTTTCAAACGCAATCTCAAAAACATGTTTTAGAGCATGTTTGAGATTGCGTTTAAGGGACGTAAAAGTGCTTTTAACACTCAAAAAGCCCGTTTGAAGAAAAACGTACTCGTTTGGTAAAAAAATTAAAAGTGCTTTCAAGAGTTCAAAAAGTCTAAAAATAGCTAAAAAACACTTTTGGCAAAAGTTTAAAAATGAAGTTTTTGCCCAAAAACTTTTTTTAACTTAAAAACTCTATTTCTCAAACACAATCACAAACAAGCTCTTAAATTGTTTTATCACTTAAAACAACTTTTACTTTTATGTATTACACATCTAAAGGTTCTAAAACCTAACATTAAAATTTGATTGAAGTGTTAGGTACAATGTCCCCTTAACGTTGGTTACCCGGCAGTTAGCCCAAAATTTGCCCTTCGCCTTGAACACGACAGAAACAACGGAAAAGTGTCACTTTTAACTGACGTTGGGAGTCTTTGATCTCACGAATTTCTTTTGTTTTTGTCGACTCCATTTCATTTTTCTCAGCTATTTTTGGTGCAATACTTCCTTGTCTTAATGGACTCTAGAAGAAAAAATATTTTCTTTTTCATTTTTTTTTTTTTTTGTTATTGTGTGTTTTTCATATAGTAACAACAAAAGAAAACAAACAAGGCAAATTCTCCATTATGCTCCATTTATTTAGATTTAAAATATTTCATATGTAAAAAGTTTTCAGTTGTAACAATTTTTCAATTTTTTTTTTTTTTAAAAAAATTATGTTAAAAAATAAAAGCTTAAAAGAAAAACCATATGATCAATAGGAAGAATCTCCAAATATGCCTAATTAGTATTATCCGCCTTGAGTTCTCATTGATGCCCTGGTGGGGCTAGGTCAGGATATGGCTCACTTTGACTTGAGGGAGTGTTTGTGGTTCCCACCGTCTATGCCCCTTCTATACGGCTTCCAGCGGGTAGATGCTACTATGATCACGCCTGTGTATAATAGCCACAATTAGTCTCTCTAGAGTAGCCTACCCTTTTTGCTCAAGAAAAAAAAAAGGGAAATTGTATATAAAATCCTTAGGTAAACGCGCCTTTTTTAAAAACTCCCTGGGTTTTTTTTTTCGAAAATTTACTCCTTGGGTCACTCGAAATTACTAAAAACTCCATACCGTTAAATTTTGGTAACTGCCGTTATTTGAATGAAACGAACCGTTTCACTTAAGTCCACCTACGTGGAATTTTTGTATCCTACGTGTTCACATTGGACACGTAGGATATAAAACTCACCGTTTTGGACCATCCAAAACGGTGAGTTTTATATAACTAGATGGCTTCTTTTTTGAAACCCTTCCATACGGACCATACGAAACCCACCCGATAGAACCAGCGGCGAGCCACCGACACAGCAGACGCCACCGACCCAGACTCCGCCGGCGACAGAACCACCAGAGACGGAACCCACCGGCGACAGAGGCCACCGGCGACAGTACCCACCGTTTGGACCATCAATTCCGGCGTCACTTTTCCGGCTAGGTTTCCGTCGATTCACAATATTTTGAATTGGAAAAATCCGGTTTCGACGAAGGTATTTTCCGAAATTTCTCTGTGGGTTTTGTTGATTGACTGAAATGGAAGCCTTTAATAGTTGTGTTTTGAATTTTCTTGTTGTGTTTGAAGCTTTTGGTCGAAACCCCATCCCCAACCATTTTTTGTCCAACATCTGTCGAATA
>NC_081541.1:15238381-15254270 GCF_901000735.1 Corylus avellana
GAAGGGGAGGACTAGGTATCTCACCCACCCCGCCACCACCTTCTGCATCTACATCATGACGGGGAGCCGTAGGTATCTCACCCACCCCACCACCACCTTTTCCATCTCCATCATGCCGAGCAGTACTAGGTATCTCACCCACCCCGCCACCACCTTCTCCATGTTGTCTTTCAACAGCTTCAAGAAATAAATGCTCCTCTACCATTATAGCACTGTCCACCATATGCTCAACATATAAATGAACATCTTGTGATCTGTACTCAACCATAATATTTACAAAATCTACAACGTCTGCATCACTATTTAAAGATATCACTTGAGTATGTGGACTATCACCGACATTATACCAACATCTAAAGTCGCTCATGTATCCTAAGTCACGAACCAACTCTTTCACTTCCCACATACTAAAATAGTCAACATCATAGCCTTTCACTTCATGGACGTCGCCACCAATGTATTTAAATGGGGTATGGGTCATTGTCCCACCGTGGTGCATGATTATATTGACAGCCATATCTGTAAACATATAAAAAAGTGTAAGAAAAATATAAAAGAGTGTAAGAAAAAATGTTTGTCCATACAAGAAAAAACAAAAACAATAATATCTATCTATTGCATGAAATAGATTACGTGCATGTTTTGGACTCAAGATGCCCAACTTAAGCTGATACATGTCCATCATGATTGCTAAATATTAAGAGAATGCGATATTTACATGATGT
Organism: Corylus avellana; assembly: GCF_901000735.1. Taxonomy (NCBI): domain Eukaryota; kingdom Viridiplantae; phylum Streptophyta; class Magnoliopsida; order Fagales; family Betulaceae; genus Corylus; species Corylus avellana. The sequence continues at coordinate 15,239,107 of NC_081541.1, forward strand.
AAAAGAGCGTTTACAATAGACTATTTAAATAAAAGTTAAATTAGAGAAGAAAAATTTATTTTATCAAATTTAAAGAGCCACTTTTAAAATGAGACAAATTTCTTCCAAACTAATTGGGAGGAAATTTCATTCAACCTATTCTAACTTAACTTTTTCTCATTTAGTGTCTAAGAGCATCTCCATCAATAATAGTCCGAATACCTACCGAAAAATTACACTATCTACTTTAGCTACTACTTTTTCTCTATGATCTCTCCAACAAATTATCTATTTCTTTCATTACTTGCATTTAAATATTATTTCTCATTCTTATATCCTTGCATTTAAATGTTATATTCTTTTTTTTTTAAGTATACGTTGACATTGAAGTCATTAAATTATTCTTCCCAAATATTATATTGAAAAATATGGAATCAATTTCAAGTATTCAATTGCCATTGAAATCATGAAGTTATTCTCAAGCATTTAAAAATAAAAAATAAAAACGTGTAATCAATAGAGGACCATGTAAACTAGCAAATACAAAGCCATGAGTGTGATCAACAATAAGTATCAGAAAAACAAAGCAACATAAAACAACCGACCAAAGCAAAAAAAAATGAAACTAAATGGAAATATCTAAAAAAAAAAAAAGGAATACAAGAGAAACAGGAATATCAATAAACAAAGGAACCCATTGATTTTTCGTCCATTGTTTATTATCTAGTGTGTGAAAACCTATTCACTGTTCACACTAGGTGAAAAATCTGCAACTTAGCTATTCGGTTGGAAACCAAAAATGACTCAAAATAGTCAAATCTGACTATTTTAAGTCATTTGGCTACTCTTTTGGAGATGCTTTAAATAGGCTGATTAGTTTATTCACTATTCACACTATAAACTTTGGTTATTATTTGTTCTCTCTCACTTTCTTTATTTTACTCTCTCTCTCTCCTCATCTTTTTTTTACTTTTTCTCACACAAAATAATATTTAAAGAAAGTAAATAGTATAACATGCAAGGTATTTTTTTCTTTGGCTCCAAACTAATAGAGATGCGATAACATGCAAGGTATGGAGATGTAAGCAAAAAAGTTTGTCGGTGTAAGCTCATGAAAAACAATTTCGATATATAAGTTAGTAGAAAAGAAAAGACGTAAATAATGTACAATAGGAATGTACGGTTGTAGGTATTTCCCTCATAATCGAAATTGCAACCAATTTAAGCAGTTATTCATTTTTAAATAACCGCAACCATAACCGATATGCCGATTAGCGGTTAATTGTAAATGATACAACGTTAATCATAATCTAATCCATAAAGTTCTTTCACTTTTTCCATTGCAATTAGAGTAACCATTCAAAATTACTGAACTTCACCAAATGTTGAGAGAAAAATTGAGTGAGCTAAAGCTTTTTTTTCTGTTTTTTAACAGTATATTGGGCAAGTTGAGTTGTACATTAAATGGAAGGAAATTAAGCCCCACATAAAAAAATTGGTAGAATCCCTTCTGCCTAACACGACAAAATCAGTCTCTTTCCAGGACCATACAGTGCACACGAAAAAAACTAGTCTCTTTCCAGGACCACAACCAAGGTGGACCACACCCACTGCCAATCAACAATAATATTGGCTCAAAAGTGGAATATTCGACAGATGTTGGACAAAAAATGGTTGGGGATGGGGTTTCGACCAAAAGCTTCCAACACAACAAGAAAATTCAAAACACAACTATTAAAGGCTTCCATTTCAGTCAATCAACAAAACCCACAGAGAAATTTCGGAAAATACCTTCGTCGAAACCAGATTTTTCCGATTCAAAATATTGTGAATCAACGGAAAAGTGACGCCGGAATTGATGGTCCAAAACGGTGGGTACTGTCGCCGGTGGCCTCTGTCGCCGGTGGGTTCCGTCTCCGGTGGTTTTGTCGCCGGCGGGGTCTGGGTCGGTGGCGTCTGCTGCGTCGGTGGCTTGCCGTTGGTTCTATCGGGTGGGTTCGTATGGTCCGTATGGTCCGTATGGAATGGGTTTCAAAAAATAACCCCTCAAGTTATATAAAACTCACCGTTTTGGATGGTCCAAAACGGTGAGTTTTATATCCTACGTGTCCAATGTGAACACGTAGGATACAAAAATTCCACGTAGGTGGACTTAAGTGAAACGGTTCGTTTCATTCAAATAACGGCAGTTACCAAAATTTAACGGTATGGAGTTTTTAGTAATTTCGAGTGACCCAAGGAGTAAATTTTCGAAAAAAAAAACCCAGGGAGTTTTTAAAAAAGGCGCGTTTACCTAAGGATTTTATATACAATTTCCCAAAAAAAAATGGTCTCTCATAGTCTGCCTAAAAATAAGTGATAGATACGCAACAGATTCTTAAATCTCTCAAAAGATGCCAGTGTCTACATGTACGAAGAGACGCCATGCCGCCCATTGGCTAGCCCCCGGTGGCAAAACATAATTATATGGATAAAGTTTGGTTGGAGGATTCTCTTGGTTGTATCCACAATGTAATTTTGATGGAACAACTCTATCATTGATTTGATATATGATAATCCAATTTATTCTCGAAAAATATGCTAATCAATGTCCACATAAAAAGTGTGAATATAATTTTATAAGAAAAGGTATTTTAGAAAAATCGGTTAAAATCTAATTCTATTCCAGCATCTTATTATGTTGTACCAAACCAAACTGTGAAATGCATATTAATTAAGGATTCAAAAATAAATAAATAAATTTAGTTTTTCTTTTCTAATATATATATATATAAGGCTCTAATAAATGGTAGGTACAAAATATGTGAATAGTAACTTTGAAAAAAAAAAAGAAAAAAAAAAAGAGACATAAATAGTAATCAAAGAAAGGTTAAAGTCAAAGAGATCGCCGTCAATGCATTCATTGATTCATAATACATCATTCTTTTTTCAGATTTTATTTTGTTTCTTAGGTTCAAAAGGAATTCTATTTTTTGTTTTATTTTTTTGAAAAAATTACAAATTACAAACTAATATTACCTCTTATTCATCAATTGAATAAGAGCATAATCTAACATCTAGGGCTTTATCTTATACACGTAAGTTACAGACCGAACCACATAAAATTACTTGTCTCTTTTATTTTTATTTCCACTATTCTCTTTTTTTTTTTTCTTTTTTCTTTTTTCTTTCAATGTCGTCCACAATTTGTCCATATCTACTCCAATTCCTGCTCGTAGATTCCACAAGCTTCACTACCTCAAGTACATCGCTTTTCAAATTGATATTTTGTAGTCTCAAATCCCTACTAAACTCTACAAGTACATAACCCTCATGGCCTCTCACAAAGTTAGAGTTGAATTATTCAAAATTAAAAGTACAAGGACAAAATTAACACCCATATGAAAGTCTAAGAATAATATATATTTTTTTCTTCTTATTTTTCTGAGATGAGCAGAAGGAATTAATGTCAGCTGAGGTAGTTTTACATGCAACTTTAATATAGTGAAAGGACAACTTTAGACAACAACTTTGTGCAATTACGTGTGGGTGGCTGGAAACTATTACACCAAATTAATAATACAAACACTTGATGTCTACATCAACATGAGAACAAGGAGTGGGGAATTATTTTGGCAACTTGTTTTTCACGTTTTGACTTAGTGTCCAAAAATTAGAATGTCTTCATTAAAATTAATTAAGTTTGACCCTTCGTTTGATTTCTTGTCCTATAATTTTTTGATTCCGTCCCTATTTATAATCTTGTTAAAGCTAAGGGTTTTTCTCATGTATAGTTGTGGGTCCAGTTTGACTTTAAAGCTCTCAAAAAGTTTCACGAGACCTTCTAGTTTTCTCGTGATCCTACGTGGATATTGTATTCTAAAAAAAACTTATCCCACCGGCCCTCATATTTATTTGAGAAATGATTCACGTCAATATTTTTTCAATCTTTTTCTCATCTCATCTTACAAACTCAATAAATTAACTATTAGATTTGTAGACTCATGTGAACTTTACACAAATTCAATGGTGAATTCATCAATTCACTATGAAGATGGTTAAAAGATGGTTCAAAAATAAATGAATTCTATCATTTCTCAATTTATTTTAGAAAACAATATTCACAGAGCATCTTCAGCAATATTATGTATTTTACCTAGTGAAAAAGTACAATTCTTTACTTTAACTATTATTTTTTTCACTACACACTCCAAAAGATTCTTTATTTCATTCTCGACTTGCTTTAAAATATTATTTCTCATTCTTTTTTTTAATTATATTATTGCCAACACTTAATTAAAGGGAAAAATAAACACATATATAGAAATCATTCATAAAAACAAAAATAAACACATATGAGGAACATTCATCTCACATGTAGGTACTAATTCTTAAAATTAATAACATAAATAAAATTTTTCATCCAACTGCAATTGATTTGTTTCCATCCATTTGTTTCCATGAAATAAATTTTTTCTGCATTCAATTTTTTCATCCAACTGTGTGAAGAAATTTTGTGAGCAGAGAGATAAATTTTGTGTGAAGAAATTTTGTGTTTGAGATAGAGACGTAGCAGATGCGAAGAGGTGTTCAAAAGAAATAAAAAATGTTGGGTGAAAAGAGGCGAAATAAAGAAATAATAAACAATATTTTATTCATCTAGTGTGCTACAATGAATAGTTCCAAATTGTTATTCACTGTAGCAATGTAACTATTCTAGCTAATGGAAGGTTACTCTGTTGGAGCTCAAAAAAAGAGCAATAATAGCTAAATATAGCTAATATTAATCTTTTAGTTAAGCTGCAGGAAATGCTCAGGATCAAGAAACCACTACCTAGAGGAACCGTAACATTTTTATTTTCACAAATACTGGGTAATTTATGAATCGTGAGTTCTAAAGATTGACACGAAGTCAAAAACGTGCAAATCAAGTAAAATTAGGTTTAGTCTTTCGGTCATACTTTTTTTTTTTTTTTTTTTGACAAATTTTTTTTATTTTGTTAAGAAAAAATTTCAAAATTTTGTAAAGAAATTTTTTGATTTTGACCCCAGTTTTCCTGGCTCCATCGTTGGTTATAAACTCGACTTATCAGTAATCATAGCTTGAAGACGAGAATGGTTAAAACTTAAATTTGGGGTTTCAAATATCTACGATTTTTGTTTATTTAGCTGATTTTTGTTTCAATAATATATATAAAAAAATGTTAAATATTTAGAAGTAGTGATTTTTTGCACACCGGCGTGCTTGAACAATAAGCACGCTGGTGTTAAAATATTATTTTATTTTATTTGATTTTACTGTTTAAATATTATTTTAATAATATTTTTATAATATTTTAACACCGGCGTGCTTACGGTTTAAGCACGCAGGTGTGGCAAAAATTATTACTCTTTATATGTCTATTTTTGAATTTCTACAAGTTGCATTGGCTTATTCGTTCAAAAGTCCACGTTGACTGCTGGCGTCTTGGGTGAGATTGGCTGAAGTAATAGCATGCTTGGAACTTATATCATTTTCTATATATCTTTGTTGAGAGATGCATTTGAACATGCCCATTCCCTTTGACTTTGCACTAGGGATCAAAATGAAGAGATTGATGCAATTTGATACGATTAATTAGTAAGTTTCTCAATGCAATTCAATTATAGACGATAGTAGCAAAAGAATTAGTCAAGTTCAACTATATAGCATAATGCTTCACTTAGTATTCATTTTTTAATAAAAGATTTGATATCAATAACATTTCTCACAACAGTTCTGAAAAAGCAGTCTCTTGATATTCTAGTTTGACAATATGGGATGGTTTAGACATCTAATAATATTAGATAAGCAAACATAATGGTGGTTACTAGTAGGGCATGGGATGGCATTGAACATTAATACTGTCACAAACAACATCTCCATCAGAAAATCAAATTCACCGCACATGAAAATTCAGGCCCCATATTGCAAGTGAATGCAACTACCCATAGCAAGTTTCACTTTGGAGCCGACTAAATGGGATATATATTGGACCACAATGGAATTTGTTATTCAAGGCTTTAGTCGACCTACAATGACTAATTTCTAAAATGAGTAGTCTACCCTATATAATTTCTTAAATCCCCACTTGATAAGTTCAAATTAGATAGTTGTGATATGGCATATCAATATTTACTATTTTTAAAACTCTATCGGGGTGGTTGTGGCCAACGGCAGGTTGAGTGGTGGCAGCTAGCGGGTAGGGTTGGCCGTTGGCCGACCACCCTTAAAGGTTTGGTTAAAGCTAGGAGGCAGAACTAGAATTTGATGTTTGAGGGTAAAACTCTAAAAAAAAAAAAAAAAAAAAATGGAGGTGTAAAATTCTAATTTTTAAATGGATTATAAATTTATAAGGGTATTTTTAAAAAATATTGGCGAAAACATGTTGCGGCGGGGGTTGGGCTAAAGTCCCCAAGCCATCGTGTGGTTCTGCCCATACCTATTTCGTATATATATATTTTTTAGAGGAATATGTATTCCTTATTTTAAGAGAATAACTATTAGGCACCGGACTATAATTTTAGGTTCGGGTGACAAAACTGAGAAAGAAAAAAATCATTGGAAGGTAAAAAGTTTAAATTTAGAACAATTTGTTAAACTTTTTAAACATTTTTATGGGACCAGACTGCCCTCTAGCTCTAAAGTGGTAATAATCTATTAAGGAATACTTAATTCTTAATGATAGTAATAGTGCCGCAACTAAATAAGAGAATAAGTATTCTATATGGATAGTTATTTTGTTCCTCGGTCTATTTGTGCGTGTCAAACCTATCGTAACATATTTATTAGGAAAAATTACAGTTTACCCCCCAAAGTTGACAACGTTTTTCAATTTGAAAATTAAAGTTTCAATTTTTGCAATCCACCCTTACAAAAGTTTCAATTTTTTTCAATTCGACCAATATTATTTCAAAATTCCCATATTGCTCCTAATATATATATATATTTTAATTTTTTATGAAAAAACAAAATTTGGGGTGCAAAAAATGGCCAAATGGCCAAAGGGGTGGCTAGCCACCCTGGATTTTTTTTATAAAAAATAAAAAAAATAAAAATTAGGGGCAATATGAGAAGTTTTGGATACAATTGGCCAAATTGCAAAAATTTGAAACTTTGAGGGGTTAGATTGCAAAAATTAAAACTTTTGCGTTCGAATTGAAAAACGCTGTCAACTTTAGAAAGTAAACTGTAAGTTTCCCTATTTATTATATTTGAATAATGATAAATATTGGTGTGATAATACTTTAATTATTTAATTTAAAAACAATAATAATAATTTTTTTTTTAAAAAAAAAGAATTACATTCGACATAAAAAGATTTTAGTCCATGAAAAATATAAACAATCTATTGAAAAACAAAAGCTTTGCTATTGACTCAATTCAGTCATGCCGTGACAAGAAAGAGTCCTCCTCCATTGGCAGCCTCAAATCAATTTCCATTTGACATTTCTCACTTATTTATTTATCTATTTATATATTTTTCTTTCAGTGTTGGTGGCATTATCAGTTCGTGCTTAACAACCAACGTCTGGATCCACCTACCGCAACCAAAGCATAATAAATAAATAAAAACTAATTTTGTAATTGCCATTTTATTATTATTTATTACAACTAAAATCAATCGTAGCAGTGCGAGCTAACAACCAAGAGCCACGTGCGTAGCTCACCCGGGGGTAGCTCTCCTTTCCAATCTTCTCTATATAAACCACCCTACCCGCTCCTCCGATTTTCCAGCATTCCCATTTCCGATTCCCGATACGACAATCCCACCACTTCTTGCTAACTCGCCCGAGTCAGCGAGTCCCTCCCTCAGCCTTCTCCGCAGGCAGGTAGGATTTCCTTTCCCATTTCCCATTTCCCGTTTCCAAATTCCCACCTTGGTTTCCAGTTCTCACTCTTCGGTTTTTTTTTTTTTTTTTTTAACGGTTGACCGAGCTCTGCCTTTTTAACGACACGGGTCCTGATCTTAGATCCGGGATTCGATGTCCTGTCTCTATTTGAATTTGAGTTCCGTTGCTTGTCGAATTCTGATGCGGGTTTGTCGATGTCTTCGAGGTGGAGCGAAATGCTCTGTTTTGTTAGGTAGTGAACTAATTTGGAGGTATCGAATGTAGTTGGGCTCGTATGAAAAGCGTGAGAGATCTGCTACTCTTTTTTTATTCGTGGCAAATAGTGTTCGTGTTCGATTTTGGAATTTAAGGTTGTCGGATTCTATATAACACACATTTTGCGGGTTTGAAATCAAAATTGAGATCTGGGTAGGGCATAGTTTCAGGTTAGGTGCACCTTCCTTACTTGAAAAATACAGCATATCAAGTTTGGTAGAAATGCGTGTTTTTTAGTTTAATGTTTGGTGCAACTAATTCTTGATTGTATACTGCGGTGAATTCGTTTGATCCAGTAAGAGATGTGTATCTATATATGTATATATAGTGTTTGACGCAGCTAATTCTTCGTTGTTGTGCATGTGGATCTGCCTTACAAAGTACGATACTATTGTAATTTAATAACAAAACTTGTTGGAATCTGTTTGGCTTTATTCGAGAATAATAGTAATGGGTTAGAGTAAGAGAGTGTCTCATGCACCCAATTGAGAATTAGACTGATCTAGACAAGTCTGATCTTAGGTGGTTTTGTTGTGATCTGGATAAAGTGAAAAGTTGTAGATTTCCTTGTATATCTGGTAGACCTTCCTGAAATAATATCATGTTCTTATGTGTGTAACAGGTTCCTTTGACTCTACACCATGGCCACAGGGCAACTATTTTCCCGCACGACACAAGCTTTGTTTTACAACTACAAGCAACTCCCGATTCAGCGGATGCTTGATTTTGACTTCCTTTGCGGTGGGTATTGAATCCCTCCTGTTTTACTTATTTCAAGAGGGATATAATGATATAAAGACTGAATTTTTCACTAGTGTGGATTAGATTTCGTCTATGTTAAGTTGGCTTTTTGGTGTTAATGGGATGTTCATGATTGTATCTGTAGGGAGGGAAACACCATCAGTTGCTGGAATCATTAACCCTGGTGGCGATGGATTTCAGAAACTGTTTTTCGGTCAGGAGGAAATTGCCATCCCTGTGCATTCAACGTATGACATGTTTCTCGCTTTTTGTTTATATGTTATACTCTTCTTTTCATTATTTAAATTTGGACTTAGGATAGGTAACCTTTAAATGACTTCGATCCAACTGGTTTGACTATCACCATATGTAGTATTATATTTCTAGCGATATAATTACCCTGAAATAAATTGCTTTGACTATCACACACAATGGCTTATGTTTTGTTTCTTTTGTTTGGTTGTTTGTTTATTTTTAATTGTTCTCCAATATAATAATTTGCTTACCCATATCATGTTACTTGCATAAACTGGTTGATGTAAAGAATTACTTGATCTTGATGGTTTCTGCATAGACAAATTATAACTGGTTATAAATAATTGAATACTGTTTTACTTGCACATAGGGTTGCTTGCGGTAATTGTGGCCTCTTAAGAGAATCAATGACTGCATCAAAGATGTCATTCTTTAGTCTTGAATTTGATGTTCAATTGCAGTATGCCCACAAAACAATTAGTATAATCAAAACACATGATCTGTGGTTTATATCTGTTACATCTCCATGACATGTTAGAGAATACAAAGAAGCTTACTTGTGGGTTCTGAACGATAAACTTCAACTTTTGAGTAAAATTTTCTTACTTTCATGTCAATTTCTTTTGCAGTATTGAGGCGGCTTGTGCTGCACATCCTACTGCTGATGTCTTTATCAACTTTGCATCGTTCAGAAGGTTCGCACTCATTAAATTAACAATGTTGTGGAGTGCAGGAATTCTTTAGTTGTACTTTATAATTAATTATATACTGATGAATATGCAGTGCTGCTGCTTCATCCATGTCCGCATTGAAGCAACCAACCATTCGAGTTGCGGCTATCATTGCTGAAGGTGTTCCAGAGTCGGACGCTAAGCAATTGATAGCATTTGCACGTGCAAACAATAAGGTGAGATGAATGCTGCATTTTCATATAAATTGAACTAACCAGGTAAAGAGATTAAACAAGTGATACTAATTTATTGCTGATGTTGCAGGTTGTTATAGGCCCAGCTACTGTTGGAGGCATTCAAGCTGGAGCTTTTAAGATAGGTGACACTGCTGGAACTATTGATAATATAATTCACTGCAAGCTCTACAGGCCTGGATCTGTTGGTTTTGTCTCCAAATCTGTATGTAGTCGCTCCAGCACTTTCTGTCTCTTCATTGCATGTATACATCTCACATTGTGGACCATTCTTTGCCCTATAGTCTTGCGAAACTTACCAGTAATAAGTACATTTTTCAGACTGCTCAATGGTTTTCTTCCAAGAAATTTAGAAATATCATCATAGTTTTCTTCTGTGTTAAACCAGTTGCATGATATGTTTAATGATTCTCAAGTTTGTTCTTCACCTTCAGAATTCTGTATCTGATGTGAGATTTGAGTTTTTCTGTATTTGTCTTGTATCCTTAAACTTACAATTTAACCATGGAAACTCATTTCTACTGCATATCCTCTTGATACAGATGTAAGTAATGATGCAAAAAATAGTCTAGTGCAATGTTTCTGTTATAGGAAATATAGGAGTGAGCAGTATTTATACGGCACTCGAAAAGTGCAACCTGTTCCAATCCTTCAAGCAAAGTCTGCTACTTTATTTGGCAGATGGACTTGTATAATCTGTTAGTTCTTGAGTGGAAAATTTATTTTATCTTAAAATTCAAGAATGCGATTTAACATCTTTTGGGAGGAGTTGCCAAATTGTGGGTCTCATACTCATCAATATGACTGGAACTTCCTCCAGACTTGCTTAATTTGTTTTCATGCATTGAACATATTGTCTTTGGCAAGAATATCACATGTATGCTGATGGTTAGAAATTTCTTACAATTGCAGGGTGGGATGTCTAATGAATTATACAATAGTATTGCCCGTGTTACTGATGGAATTTATGAAGGTAACCCATAAATATGCTGGCTGTATTGTTTAGTTTTAACCTCATGATGGCCTTGATCTATGTGGATTTTGGCTGTAATTTAAACTTTGATGTGTTTTTGGAACTGCTTTAGGCATTGCAATTGGAGGAGATGTGTTCCCAGGCTCCACTCTTTCTGATCATGTTTTGCGGTTTAACAACATCCCACAGGTATTATCACTTTGATTTACTCCTTTTAGGTGCCTGCCAAACATTTGTCTCCTGTATGTGTAGTTTTCCTCTTTGACAAGTAATAAATCATCTAATCCTGCACCAGCATGCTATTTACATTCTGCTTGATCAAGTCCCTTCTCTTTCAGGGTCAGAAATTGATGTTCTTAATATCATACCTAAGCAACTTTCGGTGGTGAAAAGTTGCAGACTCTGTACTTTGACTGGCATGAAAGCTGACAAATTTTATAACATTGTCACCAAGTTTTCTTGTGTCGGACACTTTGCATTTATTGTTATCCTTCAATCTGAGGTTTTTAATCTACCTCAGGTTAAAATGATGGTTGTTCTCGGGGAACTTGGTGGACGAGATGAGTATTCCCTGGTTGAAGCCCTGAAGCAGGGGAAAGTAAATAAACCAGTGGTTGCTTGGGTTAGTGGAACTTGTGCACGACTCTTCAAGTCTGAAGTACAATTTGGTCATGCTGTAAGAAACTACCCAATTTGTCTTTTACTGATATCTTTTTAATGCTGTAGTCTGTAAGGACATAATGATTATGTTCCTCGATATTGTCTAAATCAGGGGGCTAAAAGTGGTGGTGAGATGGAGTCTGCTCAAGCAAAAAATGAAGCACTAAGAGAAGCTGGAGCTATTGTTCCCACATCATATGAGGCTTTAGAAGCTGCAATTAAGGAAACGTTTGAGAAACTGGTTAGTTTCTGTGTATTATGAACTTTTATCAGTCTATAAGTAACCCCCCACCCAAAACAAGGTGTCTTGATATAAGTTCCTTTCGATCTGCAACTAGTTATATTTATGTGCTTCTTATTTATATTTTCTGATAGGTTGAAGAGGGGAAGACTACACCAGTAAAGGAAATTGTGCCTCCTCAAATCCCTGAGGATCTTAACACTGCCATCAAGAGTGGGAAAGTTCGCGCCCCAACTCATATTATTTCCACCATCTCTGATGACAGGGGTACCTTTTGAACAAATAATAATTTGGTATTCATGTTTTTATGGCTTAGATATCATTGGCCCTAAATTTTTCTTTCAATCAATTTGTAGGTGAAGAGCCCTGCTATGCTGGTGTGCCAATGTCTTCTATTGTTGAATCGGGTTATGGTGTTGGTGATGTTATCTCTCTTTTGTGGTTCAAACGCAGCCTTCCTCGTTACTGCACACATTTTATTGAGGTAGGTTCATAGAGTTTTTTTTTTTTAATTATATATTTGTAATCGTATTTGCTTAAACTGCACACTTGATTTGGCTGATTGTCCTGTTTGTTTTCCATTTAGATAAACACTTAATTATGCCAGCAAACTTTTGTTTTCTTGTCATTTCACCAATACGTTTGACATTGGTCAGATATGTATCATGTTATGTGCCGACCATGGTCCTTGTGTCTCTGGTGCTCACAACACTATAGTGACAGCAAGAGCTGGAAAAGACCTTGTTTCCAGCCTGGTCTCAGGTAAATAGTTGCCATTTGATGGTTCTCTCACTGAAGTTACTACTAAAAATTACTGACAGGACTGGATCCTGTGAGCTGGTTTTGTAATGGAATAATGGCTGATGAACTTGTTAAACAGGTTTGCTTACAATTGGTCCCCGATTTGGTGGTGCCATCGATGATGCTGCTCGATACTTCAAGGATGCTTATGACAGGGTTAGAATTGATGGGGATTACCAGGAACCCTTTATTAGTTGATTTTAAACTATAAAGGTCTGAAAATTCTAACTTGCTATCCTTTTGCTGTGTTTGTCAGGGTTTGACACCTTATGAGTTCGTTGAAGGCATGAAAAAGAAGGGCATTCGCGTACCAGGAATTGGGCACAGGTATAGGGGTTTTCAACTCAGCATCTCTTTCAAGTTATGAAAAAACTAGAAACCATGAAGTTAACAAATTTTCATGCTTGTACTGACTATATCACAGATCTGGGTTTTGAAACTCTTTTTCTTTTTTTTTAATGGGCATTTTGAAACACTTCTTTATTTGGTGTGGAAAAGGATTAAGAGAGGTGACAACAAAGATAAGAGAGTAGAGCTGCTACAACGGTTTGCACGCACGCATTTCCCTTCTGTGAAGTACATGGAATATGCTGTGCAAGTTGAAACATACACGCTCTCCAAGGCAAATAACTTGGTGATGAATGTAGATGGTGCCATTGGGTCCCTTTTCTTGGATCTACTTGCTGGCAGTGGAATGTTCACCAAGCAAGAGATTGACGAGATTGTTGAGATTGGCTATCTGAATGGGCTGTTCGTGCTGGCTCGCTCCATCGGTCTGATTGGGTGAGTTGGATTACACAAAAAACATTTCTTATCTAGAACAAAAAACATTTCTTATCTAGACCATTGGGTTATGTTTTCTGTTGCTTATTAAGGTACAATCAAATTCTTGACATTGAGACATTTATCTCCTTGTTTATCCTCAAGTGTGACATGGTAGAGCTCTATGGTCCCATAACAGATTAGATGGTCCTATGTTCACCGAACATAGACATGACCTTTTTTGTCCCAAAAGCATATACGTCCGTAGCTTTAGGTACCTAGCTTCCATTATATACCTTGGTGTAGTCAGGCAAAAATAAGTGGAGAAAAGAAAGAAAAAGAAAAAAAAAAAAAAAAAAAGCACTGTGAAACAAGCTTACAGTGATGGTTCAGATAACTTTATCATGTCTCATACTTCTTTCTTACTGATTTTGGCCATTGTTCAAAAACAAGCTTACAGTGATGGTTCAGATAACTTTAACATGTCTCATACTTCTTTCTTACTGATTTTGGCCATTGTTCAAAAACAAGCTTACAGTGATGGTTCAGATAACTTTTAACATGTCTCATACTTCTTTCTTACTGATTTTGGCCATTGTTCAAAAACAGGCACACCTTTGACCAAAAGAGATTGAAGCAGCCGCTATACCGCCACCCATGGGAGGATGTCCTCTACACCAAGTGATGGCACTTTGCGTTTGCGTTGACCTGCGCGCTCAACTAGGCGTTTTTCTCTTCCAAGTTTCTGCAATCTGCTGAAATGGTTGTCCGAATATTAGACTAGTGTTTGTACTGCTAATGCCAAGCTAATGAGTATCTTCATTTGTAAGTTGTATCAAAAAATTCATAAGAGTGAACCCCTCAAATCATTTGTTAAACAAAGCTACGTTTCCTCTAGGAAATCCTGCCTTTGGTCCTGTTCTCAGAAAGAGATAATGAGATGTACCTGAAATCGTGCAGAGTGCTTGTCATTCTGGTCTCTTCATTTTCGCTTATACTACTAGTAATTCTAAAATAAGTAGGGAAAATTTCATAAAATTCCCTTTGAACTTTCACGCTTTTTTAAATTACTTTCAGGAATTTTTTATATTATTAATTGAAATGGTGGATCTTATCCCTTCCCATGTCCCACACATAATATATCTGAAAGAGAAGAAGGTTGAATGAAGCCATAGGCCCATAGCCATTAGCCATGTGTGCAAAATGGCATCTACTTTGAAAACTCATCAACAGAAAAGTGATACATAAATAATTAAATAAAGTTGAATGCCGAGCCGAATCCAAATTGTGGTAACCAAGCGGACATCTGGCAACCAATGGCAATCTCTGGTCTTAAACCAACCGAGATAGGATATTCTAATTCTGCTTCCGTGTGAAAATTGAAATACCTTTGGCTTCTTCTGTTACGTGGCGAAGGGAGACTTGTTCATGCATTTTTGGGTGTTTTTGTTTTTATTTAAATAATATTTTAATGTGACATCAAGATAAAAAAATAATAATAAATAAATAAATTTAAAGTATTTTATGTTTTAGTTTTTTCTATTCACCAACCTTTTCAACTTACTAATAAATCTCAAGGAAATGTTAGGTTGTTTTTTTATTTTAATTTTTATTTTAAGGTGGATATTAGTTTTTTAAATTTGAGTGAGAGAAATAATATTCACTTTTTTTTAAAAAAAATAATAATAATATTTACTTAAGCTGATGAGAACACGTAGCAT
>NC_081541.1:15254370-15287681 GCF_901000735.1 Corylus avellana
TTTGTTCTTCACCTTCAGAATTCTGTATCTGATGTGAGATTTGAGTTTTTCTGTATTTGTCTTGTATCCTTAAACTTACAATTTAACCATGGAAACTCATTTCTACTGCATATCCTCTTGATACAGATGTAAGTAATGATGCAAAAAATAGTCTAGTGCAATGTTTCTGTTAAATATAGGAGTGAGCAGTATTTATACGGCACTCGAAAAGTGCAACCTGTTCCAATCCTTCAAGCAAAGTCTGCTACTTTATTTGGCAGATGGACTTGTATAATCTGTTAGTTCTTGAGTGGAAAATTTATTTTATCTTAAAATTCAAGAATGCGATTTAACATCTTTTGGGAGGAGTTGCCAAATTGTGGGTCTCATACTCATCAATATGACTGGAACTTCCTCCAGACTTGCTTAATTTGTTTTCATGCATTGAACATATTGTCTTTGGCAAGAATATCACATGTATGCTGATGGTTAGAAATTTCTTACAATTGCAGGGTGGGATGTCTAATGAATTATACAATAGTATTGCCCGTGTTACTGATGGAATTTATGAAGGTAACCCATAAATATGCTGGCTGTATTGTTTAGTTTTAACCTCATGATGGCCTTGATCTATGTGGATTTTGGCTGTAATTTAAACTTTGATGTGTTTTTGGAACTGCTTTAGGCATTGCAATTGGAGGAGATGTGTTCCCAGGCTCCACTCTTTCTGATCATGTTTTGCGGTTTAACAACATCCCACAGGTATTATCACTTTGATTTACTCCTTTTAGGTGCCTGCCAAACATTTGTCTCCTGTATGTGTAGTTTTCCTCTTTGACAAGTAATAAATCATCTAATCCTGCACCAGCATGCTATTTACATTCTGCAAGATCAAGTCCCTTCTCTTTCAGGGTCAGAAATTGATGTTCTTAATATCATACCTAAGCAACTTTCGGTGGTGAAAAGTTGCAGACTCTGTACTTTGACTGGCATGAAAGCTGACAAATTTTATAACATTGTCACCAAGTTTTCTTGTGTCGGACACTTTGCATTTATTGTTATCCTTCAATCTGAGATTTTTAATCTACCTCAGGTTAAAATGATGGTTGTTCTCGGGGAACTTGGTGGACGAGATGAGTATTCCCTGGTTGAAGCCCTGAAGCAGGGGAAAGTAAATAAACCAGTGGTTGCTTGGGTTAGTGGAACTTGTGCACGACTCTTCAAGTCTGAAGTACAATTTGGTCATGCTGTAAGAAACTACCCAATTTGTCTTTTACTGATATCTTTTTAATGCTGTAGTCTGTAAGGACATAATGATTATGTTCCTCGATATTGTCTAAATCAGGGGGCTAAAAGTGGTGGTGAGATGGAGTCTGCTCAAGCAAAAAATGAAGCACTAAGAGAAGCTGGAGCTATTGTTCCCACATCATATGAGGCTTTAGAAGCTGCAATTAAGGAAACGTTTGAGAAACTGGTTAGTTTCTGTGTATGATGAACTTTTATCAGTCTATAAGTAACCCCCCACCCAAAACAAGGTGTCTTGATATAAATTCCTTTCGATCTGCAACTAGTTATATTTATGTGCTTCTTATTTATATTTTCTGATAGGTTGAAGAGGGGAAGACTACACCAGTAAAGGAAATTGTGCCTCCTCAAATCCCTGAGGATCTTAACACTGCCATCAAGAGTGGGAAAGTTCGCGCCCCAACTCATATTATTTCCACCATCTCTGATGACAGGGGTACCTTTTGAACAAATAATAATTTGGTATTCATGTTTTTATGGCTTAGATATCATTGGCCCTAAATTTTTCTTTCAATCAATTTGTAGGTGAAGAGCCCTGCTATGCTGGTGTGCCAATGTCTTCCATTGTTGAATCGGGTTATGGTGTTGGTGATGTTATCTCTCTTTTGTGGTTCAAACGTAGCCTTCCTCGTTACTGCACACATTTTATTGAGGTAGGTTCATAGAGTTTTTTTTTTTAATTATATATTTGTAATCGTATTTGCTTAAACTGCTCACTTGATTTAGCTGATTGTCGTGTTTGTTTTCCATTTAGATAAACACTTAATTATGCCAGCAAACTTTTGTTTTCTTGTCATTTCACCAATACGTTTGACATTGGTCAGATATGTATCATGTTATGTGCCGACCATGGTCCTTGTGTCTCTGGTGCTCACAACACTATAGTGACAGCAAGAGCTGGAAAAGACCTTGTTTCCAGCCTGGTCTCAGGTAAATAGTTGCCATTTGATGGGTCTCTCACTGAAGTTACTACTAAAAATTACTGACAGGACTGGATCCTGTGAGCTGGTTTTGTAATGGAATAATGGCTGATGAACTTGTTAAACAGGTTTGCTTACAATTGGTCCCCGATTTGGTGGTGCCATCGATGATGCTGCTCGATACTTCAAGGATGCTTATGACAGGGTTAGAATTGATGGGGATTACGAGGAACCCTTTATTAGTTGATTTTAAATTATAAAGGTCTGAAATTTCTAACTTGCTATCCTTTTGCTGTGTTTGTCAGGGTTTGACACCTTATGAGTTCGTTGAAGGCATGAAAAAGAAGGGCATTCGCGTACCAGGAATTGGGCACAGGTATAGGGGTTTTCAACTCAGCATCTCTTTCAAGTTATGAAAAAACTAGAAACCATGAAGTTAACAAATTTTCATGCTTGTACTGACTATATCACAGATCTGGGTTTTGAAACTCTTTTTCTTTTTTTTTAATGGGCATTTTGAAACACTTCTTTATTTGGTGTGGAAAAGGATTAAGAGAGGTGACAACAAAGATAAGAGAGTAGAGCTGCTACAACGGTTTGCACGCACGCATTTCCCTTCTGTGAAGTACATGGAATATGCTGTGCAAGTTGAAACATACACGCTCTCCAAGGCAAATAACTTGGTGATGAATGTAGATGGTGCCATTGGGTCCCTTTTCTTGGATCTACTTGCTGGCAGTGGAATGTTCACCAAGCAAGAGATTGACGAGATTGTTGAGATTGGCTATCTGAATGGGCTGTTCGTGCTGGCTCGCTCCATCGGTCTGATTGGGTGAGTTGGATTACACAAAAAACATTTCTTATCTAGAACAAAAAACATTTCTTATCTAGACCATTGGGTTATGTTTTCTGTTGCTTATTAAGGTACAATCAAATTCTTGACATTGAGACATTTATCTCCTTGTTTATCCTCAAGTGTGACATGGTAGAGCTCTATGGTCCCATAACAGATTAGATGGTCCTATGTTCACCGAACATAGACATGACCTTTTTTGTCCCAAAAGCATATACGTCCATAGCTTTAGGTATCTAGCTTCCATTATATACCTTGGTGTAGTCAGGGAAAAATAAGTGGAGAAAAGAAAGAAAAAGAAAAAAAGAAAAAAGCACTGTGAAACAAGCTTACAGTGATGGTTCAGATAACTTTATCATGTCTCATACTTCTTTCTTACTGATTTTGGCCATTGTCCAAAAACAAGCTTACAGTGATGGTTCAGATAACTTTAACATGTCTCATACTTCTTTCTTACTGATTTTGGCCATTGTCCAAAAACAAGCTTACAGTGATGGTTCAGATAACTTTAACATGTCTCATAGTTCTTTCTTACTGATTTTGGCCATTGTTCAAAAACAGGCACACCTTTGACCAAAAGAGATTGAAGCAGCCGCTATACCGCCACCCATGGGAGGATGTCCTCTACACCAAGTGATGGCACTTTGCGTTTGCGTTGACCTGCGCGCTCAACTAGGCGTTTTTCTCTTCCAAGTTTCTGCAATCTGCTGAAATGGTTGTCCGAATATTAGACTAGTGTTTGTACTGCTAATGCCAAGCTAATGAGTATCTTCATTTGTAAGTTGTATCAAAATTCATAAGAGTGAACCCCTCAAATCATTTGTTAAACAAAGCTACGTTTCCTCTAAGAAATCCTGCTTTTGGTCCTGTTCTCAGAAAGAGATAATGAGATGTACCTGAAATCGTGCAGAGTGCTTGTCATTCTGGTCTCTTCATTTTGGCTTATACTACTAGTAATTCTAAAATAAGTAGGGAAGATTTCATAAAATTCCCTTTGAACTTTCACGCTTTTTTAAATTACTTTCAGGAATTTTTTATATTATTAATTGAAATGGTGGATCTTATCCCTTCCCATGTCCCACACATAATATATCTGAAAGAGAAGAAGGTTGAATGTAGCCATAGGCCCATAGCCATTAGCCATGTGTACAAAATGGCATCTACTTTGAAAACTCATCAACAGAAAAGTGATACATAAATAATTAAATAAAGTTGAATGCCGAGCCGAATCCAAATTGTGGTAGCCAAGCGGACATCTGGCAACCAATGGCAATCTCTGGTCTTAAACCAACCGAGATAGGATATTCTAATTCTGCTTCCGTGTGAAAATTGAAATACCTTTGGCTTCTTCTGTTACGTGGCGAAGGGAGACTTGTTTATGCATTTTTGGGTGTTTTTGTTTTTATTTAAATAATATTTTAATGTGACATCAAGATAAAAAAATAATAATAAATAAAAAAATTTAAAGTATTTTATGTTTTAGTTTTTTCTATTCACCAACCGTTTCAACTTACTAATAATATTTTAAGGTGGATATTATTTTTTAAAATTTGAGTGAGAAATAATATTCACTTTTTTTTTGCTTTTTTTTTTTTTTAAAAAAAAATAATAATATTTACTTAAGCTGATGAGAACACGTAGCATTCTTCTAAATCTTACTACTCAAATTACTAATAATCGGAACAATAAATTGCTAATTATTGAAAATCGTTTTGGAACAGTAGTTTCAACTTTGAAATGGAAGACAGAGTAGAACCCATGTACTTCCTAGTTCTAGACAACTACAAGTTAGTCAAATGATCATTTCAGTTTATTTGAACTAGAAAAAATCCAATTAGTTTTAAAAAAAGGGTAAACTTATTTTTTATATATATATTTTTTTGATAATTTTTCTCTTCTATTTACCCCAATTAGATTTAAATAGGAAAAATTACACTTTACTCTCCCAAAATTTTGGGCGATTTTCAATTCCACCTCTAATATTTCAATTTTTGCAATGCATCTCCCAAACTTTCAAATTTTTGCAATTCGACCAATTTTATCCCAAAATTCTTATATTGCTCATATATATATATACTTTGGTAAAAAAAAAATTGGGGGTGCAAAAATGGCCAGATGGCCAAAGAGGTGGCTACGGCCACCCCGATTTTTTTTTTAATTTTTTTTATAAAAAATTCGAAGTAATATAAGAATTTTGAGATAAAATTGGTCGAATTACAAAAACTTGAAAGTTTAAAGGTGCATTGCAAAAATTGAAATATTATAGGTGCCACAAACTTTAGAGAGTAAAATGTACTTTTTTTAAAGAAGAATCCAAATAGACTAGAGAATATCCAAATTGTCCGAGGAGGAAGTGTTACCCAAGATAGAGAAATATGTATACTATTTATAGAAAGTAAAGTTCTCGAATCTCGACATCATAAATAAAACTTTAACAAAACCGGAAAATTTGAATAAACTAATAGTAGATATGAGAAAGAAGAAGAATTTTATATATAATATATAAAAAAGACCACTCACTTGACCACCAATCAAAATGATCTAACATTCCCCCAATGGATCTTCCAATACCCAATGAAACGGAAAACAAAATGACGAAGAAAACACAAAGCAAGAGCAACGATACAACGGCAAAAGCAAAACAGAGGAAGAACTTATCCAGGAACATCTCCTGTCGTTCTTCACTCTTCTGGACAATTTTTTATTTTTTTTGGTTGGGTTGGGTTGGGTTTATTATTGAGCTGTCAGCTTTTCTTTCAGCTGTCTCCTTCATGTTAGTAGGAGTCAGCTGCCCCAGTGGATTGGTTAGTCTCCTTCATCTTTTTTGTTTTAATGATAAGAAAAACCAGTTCTCACTTCTCAGTCAAAAAAGAATATAAACCCAACCCAAAGCAATTTTTTTTTTTTTTTTTTTTGGGGGTTTATTTAGCAGGATAATGGAAAGAAAAGGGTATCGTCGAAAAAAGAAGAATAGGAACAGCAACTTGAGCGACACTTTTTACTGAAAACAAAATTGTACGACCAGCTTCCTTTCTGATCAAGACCCAAAATTTCCCATTTCACCCCACTGAGAATCTTGATCCCCAATGCTCATGTGGGTTTCTCCCAAATCGCTCTCTTTCCCACTCGCCACTACCTCCAAACCAAACAAGCGAACAAACACTAAACTGTGAAAGACAACAAGACCCCAACACGCCAACAACCCAGCAATGGCTTCAGGTAGCAGAGGCAACAACAACAACAAAAACAGCAGCAACCAATTAGCTCAGTCCTCGAACACAACGAGCAACATGAAGCTCCACAACGCCGAGTCCTCCATACCCAGAGCCATTGAACAGTACACCGTCGACGCTCGGCTTCACGCCGTATTCGAACAGTCCGGCGAGTCAGGCAAGTCCTTCGACTACTCTCAGTCCGTTAAAACCACCACACAGTCGGTACCCGAGCAACAAATCACAGCCTACTTGTCCAGAATCCAAAGGGGTGGCCATATCCAACCCTTTGGCTGCATGATTGCCGTGGACGAAGGCACTTGTCGCGTTATCGCTTACAGCGAAAACGCACGCGAGATGCTCGGTCTCTTGCCTCAGTCAGTCCCGAGTCTCGAGAGGCCCGAGATTTT
Organism: Corylus avellana; assembly: GCF_901000735.1. Lineage (NCBI taxonomy): Eukaryota > Viridiplantae > Streptophyta > Magnoliopsida > Fagales > Betulaceae > Corylus > Corylus avellana. The sequence continues at coordinate 15,261,050 of NC_081541.1, forward strand.
GACAATTGGGATTGATGTGAGGACGCTCTTTACGCCCTCGAGCTCGGTTCTGCTCGAGAAGGCTTTTGGAGCTAGGGAAATCACGTTGTTGAACCCGGTTTGGATTCATTCCAAGAATTCCGGGAACCCCTTTTACGCGATTTTGCATAGGATAGATGTGGGGATTGTGATTGATTTGGAGCCTGCGAGGACAGAGGACCCTGCTCTGTCTATTGCCGGGGCGGTGCAGTCACAGAAGCTAGCTGTGCGGGCGATTTCCCAGCTGCAGTCGCTTCCCGGTGGGGATATCAAGCTCTTGTGTGATACTGTGGTCGAGAGTGTGAAAGAGCTTACTGGGTATGATAGGGTTATGGTTTATAAGTTTCATGAGGATGAGCATGGTGAGGTTGTGGCCGAGAGCAAGAGGCTGGATTTGGAGCCGTACATTGGGTTGCATTATCCGGCCACAGATATTCCTCAGGCTTCGAGGTTTTTGTTTAAGCAGAACAGGGTTAGGATGATTGTGGATTGCCATGCCACGTCAGTTCGGGTGATTCAGGATGAAGGGCTTATGCAGCCTTTGTGCTTGGTTGGCTCCACACTTCGTGCTCCCCATGGTTGTCATGCTCAGTATATGGCCAATATGGGCTCAAATGCCTCATTAGCAATGGCAGTTATTATCAATGGGAACGATGAGGAAGCTGTTGGTGGGCGGAGTGCAATGAGGTTGTGGGGCTTGGTTGTTTGCCACCACACTTCTGCTCGATGCATTCCCTTCCCTCTCCGCTATGCTTGTGAGTTCTTGATGCAGGCGTTTGGACTCCAATTGAATATGGAGTTGCAATTGGCTTCGCAATTGTTGGAGAAACATGTTTTAAGGACGCAGACTCTCTTGTGCGATATGCTTCTTCGTGACTCGCCTCCTGGAATTGTTACTCAAAGTCCTAGCATAATGGACCTTGTCAAGTGTGATGGGGCAGCCCTCTACTATCAGGGGAAGTACTATCCACTGGGTGTCACCCCTACAGAGGCGCAGATAAAGGACATAGTGGAGTGGTTGTTGGCCTTCCATGGAGACTCCACAGGTTTAAGCACAGACAGTTTGGGTGATGCTGGGTACCCTGGAGCAGCCTTGCTCGGAGATGCTGTTTGCGGGATGGCTGTTGCTTATATAACTAAAAGGGATTTTCTATTCTGGTTCCGATCCCACACTGCAAAAGAGATCAAATGGGGTGGTGCCAAGCATCACCCAAAGGACAAGGATGATGGGCAGAGGATGCATCCACGTTCTTCGTTCAAGGCATTTTTGGAAGTGGTAAAAAGCCGCAGCTTGCCATGGGAGAATGCAGAAATGGACGCTATCCACTCTTTGCAGCTTATTCTGCGTGACTCATTTAGGGATGCTGAGGCAAGCAATTCTAAGGCTGTTATAAATGCCCAGCTTGGGGACATGGAATTGCAAGGGATGGATGAGCTCAGCTCAGTTGCGAGAGAAATGGTCAGGTTGATAGAGACTGCAACTGCTCCTATATTTGCTGTTGACGTTGATGGCTGTATAAATGGGTGGAATGCGAAGGTTGCAGAGTTGACTGGGCTCTCTGTAGATGAAGCTATGGGGAAGTCCTTGGTTCATGATCTTGTTTATAAAGAATCTGAAGAAATAGTAGACAAGCTTCTTTATCACGCTTTGGGAGGTAGTCTATTTACATCTAATGTCTTTCTCCCTGCCAATTAAAGAAATTCAATAAGGGGGTGTATTGGCTTCCTGCTTAAATGTTTTGTTCCAGTTCATTTTGTACTGCACAGAGAAAGCCCTGCTAATTAAAACAATCATACAAATTGAGTTCTTTGCCATGGAAAATAGTTGCTAGTATGTTGCATTATATTTTTTTAAAAAAACTTTCATCTGCAGATAATCAAATGCATATTAAAGATTAGATACAAAGCAAGAAGTTACTCGCTTTGACTATGTATACTCTGATTATGTTAACTTGAATAGTTTGTCCATACACCTCAGCAATTGAGCATTATATGCTAGCCTCTCTTCAACCATTCTCTCCATATGACTAGTTAAAGTTCTAATCTGCCAAAGCGTAGTTATTTCTGATGTTGTGTTAATATATTTGCATTTTATCTTCCTTATATTAGGATATTTGATATTGTCCCTTATGATTATTATATGTAGCTTTGACTAAAAGGTTGAAGAATTTACATTATTTTCTCAATAACAAACCTAGTGGATGCCCTCTCATGTGGTTGCTGATTACTTTGTTAGCCATTGGACATGGACAGTGGCATGAGTGTCAATGTCCAATATAGGTATGTAGTGCCAACACAGTGATTTGAGGAATAGAGTCCTCAACATAATGTTGGTGTTCAGAAATGGTGTCCTGTGCCAAAATAAAAGAGAGGCTAAAGTATTAATAACCTTGATTCATGGGTTGGAAGGTCTGAATCTTATTTTTTTAGCTTGGAAGGGATCTTCTATTTATTGGTACATAGTCTTGGCTTTGAAAGGGAGTTGGTTTTGGTTACATTGTTTATATCACTTTAGTTTAATTAATGCAGGTGAAGAAGATAAGAATGTAGAGATAAAACTGAAGACCTTTGGCCCTGAGAATCCTAAGAATGCTGTATATGTGGTGGTCAATGCTTGCTCCAGCAAGGATTACATGAATAATATAGTTGGAGTTTGTTTTGTTGGTCAGGATGTTACCGGTCAGAAAGTGGTGATGGACAAGTTCATCCACATACAAGGTGATTACAAGGCTATTGTTCACAGTCCCAATCCTTTGATCCCTCCCATATTTGCTTCAGATGAGAACACTTGTTGCTCAGAGTGGAACACTGCCACCGAAAAGCTCACTGGGTGGGCCCGAGGGGACATCATGGGAAAAATGTTGGTTGGAGAGGTTTTTGGCAGTTGCTGTCGGCTGAAGGGTCCAGATGCTTTGACAAAATTCATGATTGTCTTGCACAATGCAATTGGAGGGCAGGACACAGACAAGTTCTCATTTTCCTTCTTTGATCGGAATGGGAAATACGTACAAGCTCTCTTGACAGCAAACAAGAGGGTAAATATGGATGGCCAGATTATTGGTGCCTTCTGCTTCTTGCAGATTGCTAGTCCTGAGCTGCAGCAAGCTCTGAAAGTTCAGCGGCAACAAGAGAAGAAATGTTTTTCAAGAATGAAAGAGTTGGCTTACATTTGCCAGGAAATAAAGAATCCTTTGAATGGTATTCGTTTTACTAACTCGCTTTTGGAGGCTACGGAATTGACCGAAGATCAAAAGCAGTTCCTTGAGACTAGTGCTGCCTGTGAGAAGCAGATGTTGAAGATTATAAAGGATGTTGATCTTGAGAGCGTTGAAGATGGGTGAGTTTTTCTTAAACAAATTATTTTGATTGACGAGTTTTGGATGCCTGTAGCAATATTTTGTCACTTGGCTACTAAACTCTTACTCAAAGTGTGCTTTTTCCATCTCTTGCTTAGGCTTTCGCACTAGTGCGCTCTTCCGTTGCTTGTTTGTTTACAAGTTTATTTCATATACAATGTGAACTAGTCACAAGTTATTGTCATCTCTCTATTGACGCCACCAGGAATCTAAATCTGATGTGTGTTTCAACCAATTATACTACAGCCAGCTTGATATAAGGCACTTCCCTATAATTGTGTCTTTCAGTTAAGTCCAAAAATGTATTAATATGGATGGGTGATAACCTTAACATTTGTGTAGATGTAATACTCTGTGATGTGCAATAGTTTTTTTCTTTTTTTAAAAGCAAGATTATATTGAACATAAAAGAACAAGTACACAATGAGGGGTGGGGGACCCTAACAATCATCCTAGTATAGTCAAAACCCAAAAAAACATAAAAAGATTGCGAATGAGCCAAATAATTGGTCCTACCCAATGCTTCTTCCCACATATGCGGAGAAAGGGGTCATTGGAAATGGCAGTTTTTAAGGCAGTCCTAGGGATAGGTAGCTTGGAGAGCTCTTACTGCGGCGACAAGAAACCTTGGTAGCCACAGCAAGGAAGATTGCACTAAGATCAACTGGAGCAAAGCCATTGAAGAGGAGCTTCACTTTGATGTCCGACAAGGGAGGTGTCCCGCTATTGATGCTTAGGGGACATTGGATTTGGATCTATCAATCTCCATAGGCAAAAAGGGGGTACCGCTATAGAGAAGCTGATGAGGGAGAGGATGTATGGGAGAGCAAAGAAATTGATGTGTGAAACCAAATTGCGGTGGAGGAGAGCGATGTGGCGTGGTGCAGAGGCCGACGAAGGTGATGGGGTGGCGCGTGGACAAAGATGGAGGCAGTTGGGTAGTAGATCTAACTTCCAAAATACAAACATAAAGAGAGTGAAAAAGAAGAGAGGGGAGCAAGGTTTGGGGGGAAATGGAGGGAGGAGGCAAAGCTCTTCTATTACGATCCTAAGTCATACATGGCTTAAGTGTAATTTTAACTATGTGTATATAAGCTCTTGGGCTCCCTTCCCTTGCAAGCCGGTATTTTAAGGTGAATTTTACTTAAAGTTTGTATCATTTAGTATTAAAGTCAGGCACCGTGTCACGGGTTTAAGTCACAGAGGGGACTTATGGGATAGAGTGGGTCACCGTGGATGTCGATTGTAGAGCTTGGTGGTATATTAAAATATTAAGTGTCCCACATGGCTTGTACAATCTCAATTATGTGTATATAAGCTCTTGGGGACCCTCCTCTTACAAGTAGGCTTTTCAAGGTTGAGTTTTACCAGAGGTTTGTACAATTTTCCCTCCACCTTGAGTACTTACAAGGGAGGGAGAGACCTCTCACTTAGAGGGGAAAAACTCTCACACACAGAGGGAGAGGGGAGAGCTTCTCTCTCTAAGAGTTAGAATGTTAATTTGCGATAGTTGGAAGATTACAAATTTTGGGGATCTCAAAAAATCTACACGTGGATCTTGGTAAATAATTGTGTATTATCCAAGTAAATTAAATTTTTATCATTCCGTGTCATGCATTGCGGTCTATAACCTTGCTTAAGGAGAGGAAACATTGAGTCTATTTGTTCAAATGTGTAATGGCTTATGGCTTTAAGAATCGCCAACCACATTCTCTAATGTGATTTCTAGTAATAATGGTTGTGTCACCTTGCTTCTCCTTTTCTTTTTCTTTTTCATTGCTAACTTTTTTTTTTTTATTGCTAACTTTTAGCTTTATAAAAACATGCTTATGAATTGATCCACCCCAAAGTCATTCTTGTAGATTCTCATTTGGGTTCTTACTTAGTTCAGAAGGTACTTGCTTGAAGTGGTATGTACCATGATGATGTTGTCAATCTAAATCTATTGACTGCGAGTATTACTTGATTGATGTTTACTCATCAAAACTTATTCCACCTATAGGCTGACTACATGATCTTTTTCTATCTTTTGACTTTATGATGCTGTCAATTGTGTGTGTGTGTGTGTATAGTAGGCTTTTCTGCTAGGATTTGTCAAAAGTGGGAAAGTGGCGAAATGTTCGTGTTGAGAGAATAAATAAACATCATTTCCTTTTTTTAAAATTTGCATTATATTTCTGGCCAATTACATATTATAGCTTTTGATTGAAAATAATGTCTTTTATTTTTAACTTGTGTTCATGCATTGCTATCATGCTTAAATTCATACTTGTATTAATATCAAAAGTTCAGCATAATTTTGTTAATGAGAAAACATGACTTAAGTTTCTAATTTCTTTCAGAATAAGTTCATTGGAGCTTGAGAATGTAGAATTCTTACTTGGGAGTGTCATAAATGCTGTTGTTAGCCAAGTAATGATATTGCTGAGGGAAAGAAATTTACAATTGATTCGGGATATTCCAGAAGAAATCAAATCATTGGCTGCTTGTGGTGATCAAGTAAGAATTCAACAGGTGCTTGCCGATTTCTTGTTAAATATGGTGCGTTATGCACCATCTCCAGAAGGTTGGGTAGAGATTCATGTTCGTCCAAGCTTGAAGCAAAATTCTGATGGAATCACACTTTTGCACACAGAATTCAGGTATGTTGACTTGCATTCATTTTGCATTTTTTTCAAAAATATTTTGATGGATTAATACTGATTTATTAAACAGCAACTATGTAAGTTGTCTTACTCTTTATATATATATATATATATATATAATTGAAATGTTTGTCTGTTTGGGAGCAAATAAAATTGTGCTGGTTTTAATAAATGGTCTATGGGATGAGTTGGTTGGTGCTTTGCCAAAAAGAGTGCAAACCCAAGTGTAGGCTATCGCAAGTAATAATTCTCGGTAAGTACGAGGTCGATCCATAGGGAATGGTAAAACACTAGAGTATAATTCTTATTATTGTGAAGAAAAGTAAAAAGATTTGATTTTGGTTTCCACCAAAAAGCAGAGCAATGGAATAAAACCTAAATTAAAAAAAGTAAACCATGAAACTAAGCTAAATAAATTGGTGTTGGAGAAAATTATGGGAAACACTAGGATTTCAAGGATCCACCTAGCATTATATTACATATTCCTGAGACATATAATTATAGCTCAATTAGGTAGAAGTTCAATTCTCATAATCAAAAGATAAAGCAATAAAGCACTCTAAAAAAATAAATTAAATTGAATATGGTTTAATCAAGAATTGGATTTTGATAACATGACACAATAAATTAAGCATTTATTATAAATTTGAATCATATCAAATCAAATAGAATAAGCATTTGATATAACGAAAATAATAACAAATCAAAATAAATTTGCTCTCATGAAATTACTTTCAAATTAAAATTATCTCTGACATTCAATTATTGAACTATGAAGAATAACAAATAAAATAGTCTCACAATGCATAATAAAAATACTAGGCTTCACTCCTAGCCCTAGCTAGATATTTAACCACTCAAGTCTATGAAAATAAATTCCATTGTCAAAGTGCTAAACATTAACAAAATAAAGAGAATAAAATTCGGAGATAAAACACTGAAAGTCTTTGAGTCCCGTTGTCTATCTCCTTTCTTTCTCTTTCTTCTTTCTTCTCTTTTTTTTTTCTTTCTTCATTGTGTTATTTCTCTTCTTTTTCTTTGGTCCCATGTAGGAGGTTTTCTTTGTATTTCTTTTTTTTTTTATTTTCTTTTCTTCTTTTCCTTAGTTGACTTGGTCTTGTTTTCTTCTTTTGGATTGCACGTGGGCCATTTTGTTTGGCCATTCAACTTTCTTTCTTTTGTTTAGCTTCTCATGTTTGGGCATTAAAAGTCTCTTTTTCTTTTCATTTTTCATTCCTTGGCTTGGCTAGATAATTATGACAATTCCTACAAAATACAATTTCTTGCATTAGAGTATCTTTTATGGTCAAGATTAATAATTGAACATTTTTCCACAATTGAATCTAAAATGTAGGAATTAAAATAGAACATAGTATGATAATGCTTATTTTAATAGAGAAATAGGCACTTTTAAGCTACTATCAGTTGGTTTGATGAGTCTGTGGGAGAGGCTGTGGTGTATGGGGAGACATTTTAACATAGTTCAGTATCCTTGTGAAAGATCAGGCGACTCTAGACAAACACAAGCGATGGTGAAATTCTCAAAGTTCATTTTTGAGCAGGGACTCATGGATATTCCATTGGTAGGGGGGAAGCTTCACTTGGTCTTATAGTCGGGCTGTTGAAGCATGGTTAAGAATTGATAGATTCTTGCTATCTATGGAGTGGGAGGAATATTTTCCAAATGTGACTCAGAGACGTCTTCCTCGATTATTGTTTGATCATTTTCTGTTGATGTTAGATTGTGGAGTAGGGAGTAGGGGTGGTAGATCTTTTAAGTTTGAAAATATGTGGTTGCAATCAGAAGGTTTTGTAGAGAAGGTCAAGATGTGGTGGGGATCGTATAATTATGAGGGGAATCCTAGTTATGTGTTAGCACAAAAATTGAAAGCATTGAAAATTGATTTGAAGAAATGGAATGAGGAGGTTTTTGGTGATGTAGGGATGCGAAAGAGGGAGATGGTGGAGGGTCTTTGTGCGTTGGATCTACTTGTTGAAGAGAGATCATTAACCGAAGATGAAAGAATTAAGAAAGAAGATTATTCTAGAGAATTGGAGCAAAGTATCTATCTTGAAGAAGTGAGTTGGAGACAAAAGTCAAGGGCTCTTAGGTTGGGAGAGGGAGAGAACAATTCAAAGTTTTTTCATCGTTCGGAAAATTCACATAGGGGAAATAATTCGGTTGAATCCTTAGTGTTTGATGGGAATATGACTGATGATTCAGTAGTAATAAAGGATCACATAGTGAACTTCTTTAAACAATTATATTCTAAACGGTTTATGTGGCGGCCAAAGATGGATGACCTTTCATTTCTTTCCATTGATGATGGGGGGAGAACTTGGATGGAAATAGAATTTGAGGAAAGTGAAGTGATGGAGGTGGTGAGAAACTTTAATGGAGATAAGGCGCTAGGACCTGATGGATTTTCTATGTTTTTTTTCCAAAAATGTTGGGAGGTTTTAAAAGAGGACATTATGGTGGTGTTGAAGGAGTTCCTTAGACATGGAAGATTCGAGAAGAGTTTTAATGCTACGTTTGTTTCTCTTATTCCAAAGAAAGCTAGGGCGGTGGAGATTAAATATTTTCATCCTATCAGCTTCGTGGGTGGGGTTAACAAAATTATTTCAAATGTTCTAGCAAATAGGTTGAAGTTGATATTGGGGAAGATTGTCTCAATTTCTTAGAATGCGTTTATTAGAGGTAAACAAATTATAGATTATGTTTTGGTGGCGAATGAATGTTTGGATAGTCGACTTTGCTCTGGGGAACTAGGTATTTTATGTAAATTGGATTTGGAGAAGGCCTATGGTCACTTTAATTGGGAGTTTCTATTATATTTATTGATTGATGCATCTTTGGGGAGAGATTGCAAGGTTGGATAGCTCATTGCATTTCTTCGATTTGGTTTTCCATTCTCATTAATGGTGCGCCCTCTGGTTTTTTTAGTAGTTCACGTGGTTTAAGACAGGGGGTCCATTGTCTCCACTTTTGTTTGTGAGTATTAAATATGGTAGTATAAGGGGAGATTGGTGTCCTAAGGAGGTTGGGGGGCTCTATGGCGTGGGAGTGTGGAAATGTATAAGGTGGGGTTGGGATGGTTTTGCTCAATATGTGAGATATAAGGTAGGAGATGGATCTCATGTGCTGTTTTGGCATGATGTTTGGTGTGGGGAGCAACCTTTAAAGGTCTCATTTCCGTAATTATTCACTATCGCTTGTGGCAAGGATGCGTGGGTGGCGGATAATATGCAGCTCCAGAATGGAAACATTCATTGGAATATTATATTTACTAGACCGGTGCATGATTGGGAGGTGGAAGTGGTTTTGGGGTTCTTTGAGTTGTATTCTCAAAGAGTAAGGCATGGAGGTGAAAATACAATTTGCTGCATTCCATCTAAAAGGAAAACCTTTGAAGTTAGGTTGTATTATCAGGTATTATCGGATAATGTAAGGTCCAATCTCCCTTGGAAGAGTATTTGGAAAGTTAAGGCTCCCTCGAGAGTAGCGATCTTTGTTTGGACGGTGGTTTTAGGGAATGCCTCAACTTTGGCTAATTTATGAAAGATGAATTTTATTGTGATGGAGTGGTGTTGTATGTGTAAGAAGTGTAGGGAGTCTATTGATCAGTTATTCTTTCATTGTGAATTTGCAACTGAATTGTGGAGTGCGCTTCTTCAGCTGTTTGGTGTTGATTGGGTTATGGCTATAAGGGTGAGTGATTTGTTGGGAAGTTGTAGGGGACAATTGGGAAATCGTCATGCTTTGCAAATCTGACAGTTGGCTCCTTTGTGTTTAATATGGTGTCTTTGGCGGGAGCGGAACACAAGGAGTTTTGAAGATTATGTGAGTGGTTTACTAGAGATAAAGAAGATGATGCTACAATCCCTGTATACATGGAAAGTGGCCTGGAATAATTTGAATGTCTCTAATTTTTCTGAGTTTTTGGAGTTGTGTTCTTATTTTTCTATAATTTAGGGATTCTTATACTTCTCGTGTTCTAGGGTTGCATCCCTTTGCGTTTTAAATGAATATACATCTACTTATGAAAAAAAAATGGTTTTCTTGATTTGTTCACTCCTTTTGTCTCCCACTGTCATTCAGCATTCCTTAGAATCAATTTAGTGAGGCATACTCAGGTTGTGGATCATTATTTGTGTTCTATGAATCTTTCTTACAAAAAGAGCACCAGTCCTGTCAATTTATCTTTGCTTTAAATCTACCAGAAGTTGGGCACTGATTCAGCCAAGTTGAGCATTCAATCAGAACTGAAGTGGTTGACTCATAATGTGAGTTGGGTAAAATCATTTGAATACCACTTATTATGTAAGTCGTCAACTTATCCAAAAACATGATGTTTTATAGCGGGATTTTTTGCATGTAATATCCCCACCCACCCCCCTAACCCTCACCCTGAAGAAAAAAACAAAAATCGTGTTATCATGGCAGGGTTATTAATATTATCTCGCTGGTCTGATAAGCTTAGAGGTCCTCCGAGGCTTGCGCACACTATCACATCGTTCTTTAGATCTGTGTCATCAACAGCTTGTCTTCATGGCTTCTTAGAGCAGCTAATAAAGATGAGGATGTTTTGGTGGAATCTTTAAGCCTGTTTCAGTTCTTGTGATTTCATATATCAGCAATAATTTTTCCATGCATGTGGCTTGATTTATTATAGATTGTTTTCCATGACTTTCAAAAGAGGGCTTGGACTTACCTAATCTGCCAACACTGATATCCTACCAAATTCTTTAGGGTTGGCCTTTAATTTGACCTAACCAGCCAGAGTTGCATACCTGATATAGGAAGTTCTTTTTTTTTGGCAGAATTTATTATATAGATTTCTTAGAGAAACAAATAATAATTGAGCTTCAAGCAAGTTGATTACTTGATATTGGGTGAACAAACTTGGATGGGCATATATGTACTTATGATTCCTCTGTACTTTATGTTGGCATAGCCCAACTTACATATCTGCTTTGTATTTACTTTTTGATTTATGAATTCTTTATTGGCAATTTATTTTGTAAGAAAAGAATATATATGGAAGTAATTGGTTATTATTGCAACTTCTCTTCCTTCTTACTCTCAAGTTTTTATATTAAATATAAAAACATTGCAAAGTTTTATATTAGAATAATGAAAATTGGTTCTTGGACATTAAGTGTTTGAAACTTGAAACAACGGCTCAGAGAATGTATAACCTTTGCGAGAAGAGTTAAAAGTGTAGAACAGACAAATAGTGAGAGTTGTGAAAGAAAAAAAAAGGAGGAAAATAATTAAAAAGGAAATGAGATCCTAAGTTACATGGAGTAATTAAGTTATCTTTTAGCCTTCTCTGTCAAGGGTAAAGACATATTTCACCTTCTCTTGATTTTGTTTTTGGTAAAGATGCCTTTCAAATGGCAATGAAGTTTATGTAATTGTTTGCTTTCCACTTAACTAATATTGCTGATGTTACTTGTGAAGGATGGTATGCCCTGGTGAAGGTCTCCCTCCTGAATTGGTTCAGGACATGTTCCATGGCAGCCGATGGACGACTCAGGAAGGCCTGGGGCTGAGCATGTGCAGGAAAATTCTAAAGCGCATGAATGGTGAAGTCCAATATATCAGAGAGTCAGAAAGATGTTATTTCTTAGTTGTTATTGAACTTCCCATGCCTCGGACAGACTCAAAGACTGTTGACTAGGTTGTCAGGATCATTAGAGAGGCCCAAAACTTGAAAGCTTTCTCAGATACTTCTTCTTCTGGCATATACCCTTTTTGATGGCTCGCATAAACCAGCACTTAGGAGGCTTACACTTGCAGCAAAGCCACTTGATCCAGTTGATTGGTATTCAATAAAAGATTGAGAGCATTTAGAATGTTAGATCCACCTTGCTGTTGGGCAAAAGGATCAGCAACCTACTAATATAAGGCAAGTGGGTGCCATTTGAGATTGTTATTGAAGATTTTCACTGATCATGAGAAGCAGTTGCCGTTGTGGACTTGGTTGGATTGACTCGCATATTTCTCCTTCCATAAGCATGTGTTGTACTTATTGTTTGTACTATATACATATAAATATATGTATTCGAGTTCCCAAAATAAATGTAAAATATTATCCTCTGCTTCAGGCGGCAATTGTTCTGTGTAATAAAGCCAATAGTCGTGTTATAATTGTTGAGTTTTATGTAATATATTGGTTTTTGAACTTGGTTTGGAGCAGCATGCCAGCAAGGTTTTAATATCTTTCTGGGAAGAAGTTTTGATACCAAACTGATGTTTATCAAAATGAATGTAAAACAAAAGATCACGATGTAGGAGAATCTAACATGAATTTGTTTTGGGGTTTAGGATATGTGAATGTGTGATTTTTTAGGGGTGAAAAGGCAGTTAGTAAAATTCATAAATCGCTTAGGCATTTAACTGGGGGTTAGCAATTAATAGCCTCAATAACTGTTAATAGTTTTTTTTTTTTATTATTTCAAAAAAAAAAAAAAAAAAAAAAACCCAAAACTACGTGGTTTCTATGGTAATACCCTATTACATATGACATTATTTCTAAATTTATATATATATAAACACAAAAACGACATCATGTATTATATATGTGTGTGAAGGAGGGTTAAGGGTTCGCAGTTTTTTTAAAACAAAATACCGTTAACCGTAACCGCCTAAGCAGTTAGCAATTAGTGGGTGGTTGATAACCGTCCGCCTTTTTAACCCTAAATTTTTTAATGGTTTAACATAAGAAAAAGAGTTCGAATGGCTGTACCTAGACGGCTAGACTATAAACAGTAACTATTTGAACCTTCTGTTTTTTTCAAGGTTGTTTGACAGCTATTTGATAATATAAAAAATAAAAATAAAATCATATTTAAAACTGGTTGGAATTCCAAACACAATTGCTGAAAAAAAAAAAAAAAAAAAAAAAGACAGATTTCCTATAAACATCACACAATCCTCAGGAGCAATAGTTGCTGAAAATTTCATCATAGCTATCTTTCAAAGCATGTGAAAAGGAAAGAGTGTCAGTGTGGATGGACATCAGCAAGTGCTCCATCCATCTCTGTGGATAGGGCAGGGGGGGATGGATGCTCCACTATCCTCAACAATGGGGGATGCAGCAGCAGCAGCTCTACTAAATTAAGTTGACCAACAAAAAGATAAGTGTATTAGTTGTAGCAGCTGAGATGGTTTGCAATTCTTTTTTGGACTCTTCTTGGAGCTGCCATCAAAAAGTTGCTTCATTGGGATCAAAATATAGCTGGATATTTATTAGTTTCTACCCAAATATTTTTAATTATTATAACATATTGTATAGTTTATTGATCAAGATAATATATATATATATATATATATATATATGATAAGGATGTTGGAGCTCAGATCAGTTTAGGCTTTTATTTATTTATTCTTGTTAATGAAAAAAAGTTTAGAGGCGTAATTAATGGAAGTGTGAGTTGTTTCTCCTCCTTATTGATGATGCTAAGTTATCCAGCATTTAAGGACACAGAAGAAGAAGAAGACTTGACGCTGTCCCTTTTGTCCCCATCACTCCCAGCTTTTGTGTGCGTGTACGCCCACAATTATGCCCAACTTCCAATCAGATAAACAGAAAAAACTCAAACACCTCATAACTCTCCACTCTTTGACGTGACAATAAAATTTATTAATAAATTTATTTAAAATTTAATGATAATTTTAATGTCACATCACAAGTTATAAAGTTGATACAACACAACATTTCTTGTTAAAAAAAAAGAAGTGGTTCCAAGAGAGAGAAACTGCTCTCTTGCTTCCAAAGGTGAAATCGACCTCTAAACTCATAGAAGATAAAGTCAAATTAAGCTTGAAAGGGGATCTTAATATGTTCTTTTTCCTTTTTCTTTTTATCTTTTTTTTTTCTTTCCTTTTTCACTTGAACTAGAAAATCCATGCATAGAAGAGTTGAACTTAATTTGGTGTCTTGGTGAAGAGACGAGAGGCAAGCAAAGGTTGTTTTTTTTTTTTTTTTTTTTTTTCACTTTAATGGTATATACACCACCATTTACATGATGTAGACAGCTTCTAGACAACAGCCCTGCAATTCTTTTGGAGATATGCATGAAGCATTTCATACATATCAACTTCTTATGACTAATTACATCCATTATCTAATAAACCTAATCTTTTCCAACTCTGTAAATCAAAGAGGGAACAAATTGGTAATCGCAGCCAATCTAATGAATCATATGCCCCTGTATATTAAGAAACATACCCGAAGAATCAATGATTGGATATTGTACTCCAAGCTAATTGGAAACTACAATAGGAAGGAAAGCACGCATAAGTGACCTCATCAAGTGTACCAACGAAAAAATACTTTGATGTCTAAATCAGTGTTTTAATGAGGAAAAACACTTTGATATCAGGATAGTCGAACTATAATTTTTCGTAAACGTTCTTTTGGGATTGTTACTCTTATTGTTCAGGGTCTGATCGGGTTTGGCTTGCTTGTAGTGTAACTTGTAAAGATGAGTCTTATTATGTCAACCCTCAGCTTGAAGCTAGGAATGTACAAGCATAGTTGTTATAACCGTCCAATAACCGCTAATTGCTTATAATTGTTAACCGCATAACTGTATAATCGCTTTGTAGGCGGTTTTAGGGGTATGGGTAATCGGTTAATAACCACTAACCATTATATATATATATATATGTTTTGGTGTTTTTTGTATTAATTTTAGATTTGCAATGTTTTGGATTTGTATTTGGATTTGAAATGTTGGTATTTTAAGCAAATCACCCCTCACACTTACATACTACTATTTAATTTCTTATTGCAATTTTCTTTCAAGCTTTCTTCATCTTCTTATACTTGTTTATTAGAACACTTCACCTATTCTTAGTTGAGCATTTCGACAAAGTAAGGAAAAACATGCTAGAACAAATGAAAGAGTGCCCGGCCTTGATGCATGTTGTATATATATAACCTCTAGTATTAAGAGTAACGTTAAATTAGGTGTTTTAACAAGCGTGTATGCTTTTATATTTAAAATGAAAACCTAAAATTATTTAAAATAAGCCAAAAACACTATAAAAAGCTCATGTATAAAAAACGGTTATCAACCGCATATGTCGGTTATAAAATAATCGCTAACTGCTAAAGTGGAGTGGTTGCAGTTATTAAAATACAATAACAGCCTTAAGCAGCTGCAGTTAACGATTTTAGCTAATATGTGGAGTCCTTTACTTGCGGGATTATTCTAGGTACACCATTGTCCAAATCTTTCTCAATTATCCGTTCAATCATTTTGAGAGACCAAAAAAGGAAGAAAAGAAAAATCATGAACAAATTTGCGGTTGGGGCATTCTCTATCAAAACTAGAATTGGAAGATGGAGATGGAGCTTAGAATGAAGGAACAGAAATTGACCAATAGGAAGAGCTTCTTGCAGAAAATGCAAAAACTTGCCTAAGAAAACAACTTCAAAACACGCAATAATTGCCGTGTAGTGCACGCTCCGTGTGTGTTGGACGTAAAGAGAAGAATCAATTAATATATTTAGAATGATTGGCCAAAATTCATCACGCGCTAGTTTGGCACGTGGTATGTCCCACAGTGTGGTGTATAATTTCCACTTGCTCTTAATATAGTTAGAATCAGGTGATAATGATGAGATAAAAAGGCAGACATAGAAAGAGAGAGAGAGAGACGGAGAGAGTTGAAGAATAAGCAAAAGCAAAAACTAAAAGAGAAAGAAGGTTGGGAAAGATAGAAAGGAGGAGAGAGAAAGAGAGAAAGTCAGAGATAAGCCCTCAGAGAGATTCATAAATCTCCATACTTTGAAGATTATCGACTGTTATCAACTGGGTCTACTTCAGTTACTCGAAATAAAGCAAAGAAAGCCATTGAGAGTGTATGTATATATATATATAGAGAGAGAGAGAGAGAGAGAGAGGGAGAGGCCGGTGGATCTCCTTGATGTGCTGTTATCACTTCCACCAAGTGGGTATTGCGGTGTGAGTCAGATAGAGAGAGAGAGAGTCCCAAATCCCCAAATGGGAACCCCACCAGCAGAGGAGCTTCTGAGGAAGATCCAAGAGCTCGAAGCCGGTCAAGCCGACCTCAGGCAGGAGATGTCAAACCTCAAGCTCTCCGGCGATGCCATATCCGAGCAACAACAGGACCACCACCAGAGGTCCCACTCCGTGTCCCCACAGCGCTCGACCTTGGCCTCCTCTGGTCCGCGAAGAAGAGGTGGCGCAGCTGGATTGGACTCCGGAACGGGAGCTTGGAAGAAGGGTTCGGCGTCGTTTCGGCATTCGTCGCCGCTGCAGAGGGAGAGCCGGAGCCATGAGCCGGTGAATGTTAGAATTGGTGGTGGTGGTGGACCCTCGGCCGTGAATTTTACTGATAGGCAGTATTTGAATATCTTGCAGTCTATGGGACAGTCTGTCCATATATTTGATCTTAATGGACGTATAATTTACTGGTTAGTGGTTCATTCAAGTTCAACTCGATTTTATTTTTTTATTTTTTTATTTTTTAAGCTTTTGATGCTTCTTTTATTGGTTTATGCATTTGGGTATTGTTTAATGTTCCTTTTTTGTTCATCTTCATACAATTTATTGGTGAGTAGCTCAATTGTGAGGCTTGTTTTGCAGATTTTTTGATGGGTCCGTTCGTTCGGTATTTCTTGTTTCATGAATATTGGGAAATTTATTGTTGTTTTATTTCACTGTATATTTGCTCTTATTGTGCTGGGTTTTTGGGTGGTTATTTGGTTTGATGCTTGTTGCAAATGTAGATTGGTAGTTTTTTGGAATTGAGAATTTGAGATTTACTCTTGAGTTTGATTCTGAAATTGGGTTGGTCTGATACCAATGATAAACCATGAACTTGCAAAATTGCAGTTTATTTACTTACTGAATGTGTTTATTTACGTAAAGGTGCTATATGTCTTGTTGATTAAATAACAGTTTGCTTTCATTGTGATTAATTTTCCAATCTGGTCCATTTGGGAATGTTCAATTTTTGCAGGAACCGTACCGCTGAGAATCTGTATGGTTATTCAGCAGCAGAAGCGCTAGGCCAGGATGCCATCGCGCTTCTAATAGATCCCCAGAACTTTGCTTTAGCAAATAATATAGTAAATCGAGTCAGCATGGGAGAGAGCTGGACTGGGCAGATTCCTGTCAAGAATAAGATGGGGGTGAAGTTTTTAGCCGTTACAACCAATACTCCCTTGAATGATGATGATGGTGCTTTGGTTGGGATTATTTGTGTATCAACCGATTGGCGGCCCTTTCAAGAAATGAGGGATTTATTGTCAGGTGTAAACCACTCAGAACCAGATCGGCCCCGAACTGGTGCCACAATCACGAATAAACTTGGTCTTGATTCTCAGCAGCCTCTGCAAGTTGCAATTGCATCAAAAATTTCTAATTTGGTTAGTCTATTAGTTTTTTCATGTTCCTGTGATTTATTATGATGTCGCATATCTTGAATGTTAAACTACCAAAACAGGCATCCAAGGTGAGCAACAAAGTTAAGTCAAGAATTCGGACGGGTGAGAATAACACAGATCGTGAAGGTGGGAGTGGAGATAGTCACTATTCTGATCATGGTTCGCTAGATGCAGTTCTCTGTGACCATAGGGAGGATGCAACTTCAAGTGGAGCAAGCACACCCAGAGGAGATGTAACTCCATCTCCTTTTGGGGTATTTTCTCACATTGAGGAGAAGTCCCCTGGAAAAGCCTCCAGAGATTCTGGGGATGAGAGTGAAGGAAGACCGGCAATTCACAAGATCATAACCTCCAAGGCGGAAGCATGGATTGGTAAGAAAGGGATATCATGGCCATGGAAAGGGAATGAGCGAGAAGGTTCAGAGGCAAGGAATTCCCGTTTTGCATGGCCCTGGTTGCATAATGATCAAGAGAATGAACCAGTTCATCAGAAGAGTCCCTCTTCTGGGCTAAAACCAGAAAGCCAGGCGGGTGAAAGTAATCGGCCTGGCAATAATGAGGCGTCGGGTTCCTGGTCCTCATTTAATGTTAACAGCACAAGCAGTGCCAGCAGCTGTGGAAGTACCAGCAGTAGTGCTGTTAATAAGGTGGACATGGATTCTGACTGCTTGGATTACGAAATCTTGTGGGAGGACTTGACAATTGGAGAACAAATTGGGCAAGGTAATCACCTATTAAGCGAACAGCGTGTCTTGTGAAGTATGGATTCTGTTTGTTTTGATTTACTGTAATTTTCGTTCATGCTGGTGAAACATGTGACTGATTGGCCAGAATGTCAATGTGTATGCAGTTATCCAGATTTTTATCTTTCCTAAATTTCTCGTTTGAATTTATGCTTCCTTATCTATGAGCCTATGCCATGATGTATTGCTTGGTCCTCTATCAATCTGACATTTTTTGCTGTATTTTCCACTTCTACAGGTTCTTGTGGAACTGTATATCATGGTCTGTGGTATGGATCAGTATGTTCCTTGTCCTCTTCCTTTAATCAACTTCAATTTTATGTGAATGCACAAATACCAAACTGTGAGTCCAGGTTATGTTATTTGAGACGAGATGCTGAAGCTTTGACTTCCAACTAGCTGAGTCCAGGACTTTTGTGTCCATAGATTATGCCTAGGGTTTCCAGCCTGCATGTTTTGCATGATAGGATAAAGTGTTATACAAATTACCCCAGTCCTGTTTAATGTGCATGCCTGGACGCCACTCTACTCTTATAAAATGATGATGCTTGTGTATAAAGTGGGAATTTTTTTTTTTCACTTTTAATTATCTTTTTCTATTAGAAAAAACAAGAAGGCGAAGGAGATTGTGACTTTTATTATCTGTTTGTGGTTCAAATTGTATCCATACTACTGCAGGATGTTGCTGTCAAGGTATTCTCCAAGCAAGAATATTCAGATGATGTAATACATTCCTTTAGACAAGAGGTTTGCTTTCAAGTTATCCTGTTGTTGTACTTGCTTATGTAACTGGGACATAATGACATATTAGCTTGAATCTTATTCATATGTGAAGCCCACTCCATATCTGGGGTTCTTTACTACACACCAACCTCCTTTTGAGTAAACACTGATGTTAAGATATGGTTTTGTTTCTGAAGGTATCTCTTATGAAAAGACTTCGACATCCAAATGTTTTGCTATTTATGGGAGCTGTAACTTCAGCTGAACATCTCTGCATTGTTACAGAGTTCCTTCCACGGTTCATTCTCGACTTCCCTTTTTGAAGCTCCATATTAATGATGTTTTGATTTATGTTCTTCATGTTCACCTATGTAACAATATCCATAATGGGTGTCTCTTATATATTTATATTCCATTGATGCAGTGGAAGTTTGTTTCGCTTATTACAGAGGAACACAACCAAATTAGATTGGAGACGGCGGGTTCATATGGCTTTGGATATAGTAAGTATCGAATACTTTTATGGATTTCTTTTTGGCTTTAAATTGTCAGTGATTCTTTTTGTGGGGTTCTCAAGCATTATGTCTGCTTTGTTACTTTTTTCTAACTTTTGAGTTGCATGAATTTGTGTCAATGTGTCGATCTTGTAATATCTTCCTCATAGTGGTTCATGGACTATTACATTGTTTAATCCTTCTACAGGCCCGGGGCATGAATTATCTTCACCATTTCAATCCACCAATCATTCATCGAGATTTGAAGTCATCAAATCTTCTAGTGGATAAGAACTGGACTGTGAAGGTCTGCCTTTTATTATGTTTATAAAAATATTGATTAAATAATTAAATTAACAATTTTCCATAAATTTAAACTTTTAAGATAAGTAGTAATTTAATATGGTGTCAGAGTAATTGTTATGAGTATGAACCATGACTTAGTAATTTATCTTCCATTTCAGTCTAATATTCCATTTTATGGATCTTATTTGTTGAAGGAGAGTTTGAGTCCAAAATGAATGGGAGTGTTAGAATATTAATTAAATGATTAAATCTACTATTTTCTATTTAAGTTAAGCTTAAGGAAAAGTGGTAGTTTAACAATGTGTTTATTTTCTTTTCTATCAAGGCAAAGCATAATCTGGTCAGTTGTCATCTGAACAGGTTGGTGATTTTGGTCTCTCACGTCTTAAGTATGAAACATATCTCGCAACTACGACTGGGAAGGGAACGGTATCTGCTGGCACCAATTGCTGTCTTCTTTATTATTTATATCTTTCTAACCTGTCTAATTTATCTTGCATAAGGCTGCATAGAAATTCTCTGTTGACATGCATACTGCTTGCTTTTTTTTTCTTTTCTTTTTCCTTTTTTTTTTTTTTTTTTTTTTTTTTAATTCTTTGTAGCCTCAATGGATGGCACCAGAAGTTCTTCGTAATGAACCTTCTGATGAGAAGTATGTTATAATCTTTAAGCTGGGTCAACATTAAAATTGACTCTGAATCTTTTGATTCAAGTGTTTGTTTTCTTTGCTTAAATGTCAAAAATTAAACAGACAATTATTGTTGCCTCTTTGGATAAATTTAGGTCTGATGTATATAGCTATGGGGTGATATTGTGGGAGCTTGCCACAGAGAAGATCCCTTGGGATAATCTGAACTCAATGCAGGTATTGTCTTCATTTGAAAAATATACCAGGACATTCTATTGAGGTGAAAATCATCATTTACATAATGTTATGCAAGTTAAATTATTGTGTTTACACTTCTATTCATCTCTGTTTTATCCGTGAAAGAATCTCTTTTCATATGTGACCAAGCTAAACTGTTGTCGCAAGATAAATTCCTTCAGTACTCAAAAGTTATACCTTCACTGGCTAGGAGTGAAGTTGGGAATTTTTTTATATGCCATTCTCTAAACAATGATAATGTGCTGCACATATGAACAACAACTTCTTTAGGATACTTGCAGGTGATTGGAGCTGTTGGGTTCATGAACCAACGGCTAGAGATTCCTAAGGATGTGGATCAACAGTGGTCTTCTATAATTGAAAGCTGCTGGCACAGGTGTTTATAATCTTTATGCACGTCACTTAATTTGATTTTCATTATCTAGCCATTGATGAACTTTCATTATAAGCACTAGTACCCGCAAAAGAACAACCTGGAGTAATTTGTCATTTCAACTATTGTCTGAGTAGTTTGTTATGATGCTTGCACATTCCTTTACGTCAATTAATTGACTTGTGTTCTGGGCTAGGGCCATGCCACTCTATTATGCATCGCCATAATATTATTTGATGATAATTTTTCTTGCTGAAATTAGCCTCATAGGGCCTTTCTGTAACTGTCTTGAATGTGCTCATGCGTGATTTGAAGCTATGGACCTTAAAGCTTTAAATAAAAAATTCACATAACTAAACCCAAGTATTTGGGGTTGGCCTCCTATTAGTAAGTTTACGTATCTTAGGTCAGTATGGATTCCGATAGGAACATGATGGCGTCAATGATCAAATGATTTGTGTTCTTCTTGATCTTGTCTTTTATGTAGCTTCTAGTCATGACAACATATTCTATCATGGACCAAGTTTCAAATATAGCTAATTTGGTGATGTTCAACGTTGTCAAAACCAGAGATGCAGCATGCCGACCAACATTCCAGGAACTCTTGCAAAGGCTTAGAGAGTTACAAAGACAATATGCCCTTCAATTCCAGGCAGCCCGGTCTGCAGCCGTAGATAGTGCCCAAAAGGAACTGTAGATACAAACTCATTATGCTTTGGATTTCACTCTGACCATAATGCTGCCGGCAGCATTTTTTGCACCCAATACCGGCCAGCATGTGGTGCCACAGATTGCCATGATCAGCCCTGTGGTATTGGAACCACAAGGTCGAAACGCAGAAAATCTTGGCTCACCCATTAGCCAGATGAAGAGGGAAAAATAAGAGAAGTATTGGTTGTCATCCATGTGAGCTACCTAATTTTTGGTGGTGATATGGGTTGGTTGTGTGATGTTTGTTCATTGGCTTGACGTCAAAGGAGAATCTTCATAATGGTGCAGTGTGCTGGTCGGTCTCATGTGACCCAACTTTGTGGTTTTATATATGGAGAATGTCAGAGCCACTTAAAACAAAAAAGCTTTACAAAAAGAAAATTACAGTTTCAGGTTGTGAGTAAAAAGAGTGCAATCATTGACTTTCTTCATTTTTATAATTACCAGGAGCCGGATAGAATGTAAGCCACAAAAGAGTTTGGCAGAGCTGCAGAAGCAGAGTTTAGATGGGATTTTGTCTTTGTTTTCATTCTTGTTGGGTCTCTATTTTGCCTTCGGTATCTCAAGTTTAGGTACCCTAACATGCAAAGATATTCTAATTTATTGGAAGTACACCAGAAAAAGAAAAGCAACCATTGTGAGATTATGGCATAACTTCACATCACGCCCTAGCCCCTAGGGCTTTCAAGTGAGAACAGCAAATATCGACGAGCACTGTTGCGACATTTTCATTGGGTTGTGAATTTTTATTTTATTAATATCTGGGTCAGTGATAATTTTCGGGTTTGCATTCAAACCAGTAATCAGAATGGTTGAACGACCCTTAAAAGTGGCTTCAAGGGATGGTTCAAACCACTGGGCGGCCGACCGCCACCCAAAACTTGCCTTCAGCTTGACGAATTTACAAGGTGGCAGTTTCAAGAGATGGTTTGAACCAGCCTCAAATGCCTTTAGAGGCGTCATACCACCCTTTTTATTTATTTCTCTCTGAAGTTTTTCTTATTGTGTCCTAACAAATAGACAATTTATATAGAATGATGCATTTGACATGGGAGCATGCCATGAGGACTTTATAATAATTTTTTTACCCCAATGATAAAAGTGCAAACCTCGTAGGCTAATTCAATAATTGAGCCTAATGATAACTATTGATATCGGCTTGAGAATTCACTTCTCTGATATTAACCGAGTAAAACAGTATTCACTATTCTGCAAGCAGCACCGAAACAAAACTTAGTCAATTGGCATGGTGGAAAATACATCTTTCTGAAGCAAACATGTTTCGTTACAAAGACACATGCGTTTTGATGCTTTGTATTGATAAGATAATATAGCTGGAAGTGTTCACTATTCATATACCAAAAGCACGCAAATGATTGCCGCAAAATTTGAAAACCCATACTCTTGGTACATTACCCACAAATGCCTTTCTATCTAAGCAAATGTCGAATGGCAGCAACAGCATCACCTTTGTGCTCACGTAAGGTTCTCTCAGCCACCTTTGGGTCCAACTGTTCTCAATATTGAAGAAATAAACATATTGTATGTAAGTATTTGGCAGTCGGAGGGATGTACGTTAAACAGCATGAAAAAAGTATAAAGAAAAAAAAAAGAAAAAAATGTCAACTAACCTCTAGTTCATTTGCAATTATGTCAACATCCGCTGCCCTGATCTTAACTGCAGCCAGTTCTTTCTCTCTGCAAGGAAGAAAATGCCATCTTTGCTTTGGAATACAGCAACACAGAATAAGTAGTAACAAGCAACAAGCAAGGTAGAAATAGAGCGGAGGAGAGGGTGAAATGATATTTTAAATAAGGCTTCGTTTGGTGCACGGAATAGTTATTCCATTAGAAAGGGGAATAGCTATTACTCGGAATGAGAGAGTAGAATAGAATAACTAATCAT
The DNA here is from genome assembly GCF_901000735.1 of Corylus avellana. Taxonomy (NCBI): domain Eukaryota; kingdom Viridiplantae; phylum Streptophyta; class Magnoliopsida; order Fagales; family Betulaceae; genus Corylus; species Corylus avellana. The sequence continues at coordinate 15,284,643 of NC_081541.1, forward strand.
ATTCCTTTGTTTGGTGGCAACACGTATGCTCTCATTGGAATTGTATCAAAATTACTAAAATTCTCAAAATATATATAATAAACTAATAATAATTAAAAAAGAAAAAAAAAAAAAAACTGAAAAAATTGCGTTGAACATGGTTTTATATCTTTATTTTTTTTGTTATTTCTTTGGGTTAATTAGCGAAGCCTTTGGGAATGGATGTTATGGACGATGTTCGTCTATGTTAAAAAGCAATACGTTCTAGTATAGATATGAGTTCTTCTAGTTCCAGTTTTAACCTAGAAATTAAAATGGTTCTTATTTGAATATATTAATTCAAATGGTTCTTGAAGGATTTGTTTTGTTTACTATGTATTAGAAATTAAAAATAATTTATTTTCTAGCTTTCTTGTTTTTAGGTTTGCAGAAAATAATAATAATAATGGGTTTTTTCCAAAAAAAAAAAAAAAAAAAAAAAAAAGAACTATTTCATTCCTCAAGAAATAGCTATTTTTCTAATTTTTTTTTAGAGAAATAGGTATTCCTCTTCATAGGGGAATAGTTATTCTCATGGGAATGGCTATATCAAGGAATAGCGCATACCAAACTGGCCTTACAGCTTAAGGTTGCACACCCCTAACAAAGTCAAATAAAAAAAAACTTGTGGATTAGATCTGTATTAAGTAGTGAAAACGAGTTAAGGTGTATCGATAGCACTTAATTTTCAGCCATGGTACTAAATAAGCCTGAGATTCCAAGATGTTACTCTCAAAGGTATATTAACAATGGAAAACACAATGAAAGAAAAAAGAAAAGAATTCTGATTCAGACTGGGAAACCAATATTTTGCTACAAATCAAAATGGGATTGGTCAAACATAATCTCATCCATTTAAATTGTAGACTAAAGCATACATATATACATGTCATCTATACCATCACACACGGTGGTCTCAATTCTAAATGGCTGCACTAAGATTTGACAAGTTCATACATGCTTACTATCTGGGTCATTGGCCTGAGCATATGCTCAAGTCGCACTCTGGTTTGGCTCAGATGCAACTATAGCAAATACTTCAAAGTTTTACCTTGTAACACTAACTTATTATGAACATCTAATAAATTTAAATTCCATTCATAGATATTGTTCGGAGCTGTTGAGAATGCAGATAGAGCCACAATGAATTTCACATTCAACAAAAACAAAGGAGAAATTCAAACACAAAACTGTTCTAATAATCCAAAAATATTCACTATAGTATAATTCCACGACTACAATACACATCCTTTTGAATTAATTCCTTAGCTCGCAACCAAAAGCAAAAGCCAGAGAACCCAATTCGTACCTCATTCTCGCAGCGTTCCAGTCCGCTTCCCCTGATGCAGCGATCGACGCCATCGCCTGCCACGTCATCCAACAAAACCATGTGAAAAAGCACTAGAACTTCACACCTTCCATCACACGTTTCAAGAATTCATTTTTTTTCCCTGCATTTTCTTGGCAGCCAAACAGAAAACAAAAGAGAGAGAGAGAGAGAGAGAGAGAGAGAGGACCTCTTGGACGCGAGTGGAGTCCAGCTGGCGATCTTCGACGCGGTCGGTGAGCTTGTCGAGGGCTTTGCTCTGTTGCTGCAAGTCCTTCGAGTCCACCACTCTATCTATCCCTCCGTCGTCTCCGCCCTCCATTTTTTTTTCTTCGATCGATTGCTCTCTGTGCGAAGCCAAAATGTGAGAATCTCAAAACCCTAATCTAAGCTCTGGTGACTGCTGTGGACTTGGATAGCGTCATAGCTAAGCGAAGCAATTTGCGAGGAAGAAGCCCATTGATAATAGGCCAAGCCCATAGGCTTGAATCCACATCCCCATATCTCGGCCCAAATCGCATTGATTAGTCGTACAATGATCATCCGAGTCAAACCAACTGGACAAGGAAAAATGATCTTCTCCATTTTATTTATCTATTTTGTGCATTTTTAGAACATCTCTAGCAGAAATAGGCAAAATAGCTACTGAAAAAATATAATTTTTTACTTTAACTACTCATTTTTTCATACACTCTAATAGATTCTCTATTCTGCTATTTATTTTCTTTAAATACTATTTTGTGTTTGAAAGAGTGAAAGAAAGAGGAAAAAAGGGAGATAAAAATAATAATAAACACAGTTTATAGTGTGAATAATGAATTGGCTAATCAGCCTTTTTTTTTTTTTTTTTTTGACATGTCCACACAAGGGAGGGGAGAGGGGGGATTCGAACTAGTGACCTTCGCTTTATAAGGCGTGGTTCACAGCCGATTGAGCTACCCCTTGGGAACGGCTAATCAGCCTATTTACTATTCATACTAGAAGAAAAAACTGTAAAATAACTATTATGCTAGAGAGGAAAAAAGGTTAATAATAGTTAAATGTGATTATTATGAAGGATTTGTTTATTTTCTTAGAGATGCTAAAGAACAAATTTGTTCAAAAAATTTATCTTAAAAAAAAAAGACAATATTACCCTCATAAATGCACTAAGTGCACTAAATAGGTTAGTAAAGTGCATGATTATAGAGAAGAATTGGACAAATGACGGTGCGGGGGTAGTGTTGTAAATTATTGAAGTAGTTGGGAAGCTGGGAATTTATTTATGATTTCACCGGCCATGAGGCGTTCGTTTTCAAAAAAGTTGAATTTTGCGTCATTTCCACAGCAATTGCATTTGCATGCATTAATGTTGTCCCTCAGTACTTGCACTATAAAGCCACTGCTGCTCCATCTGCTAAACGTACCACAAGACAAGTGTTCCTAATTACTTATATATTTCCTTCATTTGTATTAGACAAAGATGGGGAAGCTTTCTAAGTACGTTGGTGTGTTTGGTGTGATTCTGGTATTCTTGGTGATTGGGCTGGCAGAATGTCGGAAAATTGAGAAGGATACATTTTCTGATGATGGAATAGGAGGTGGCTTGGGTGGAGGTGGTGGTGCGGGCGGAGGTGGAGGCCTTGGAGGTGGTGGTGGTGCTGGCGGAGGATTTGGTGGTGGTGCAGGAGGGGGTCTTGGAGGTGGGGGTGGTG
>NC_081541.1:15287701-15300537 GCF_901000735.1 Corylus avellana
CAGGTTGTATGCTTGAACATAGGTTATATCTATATATATATAATTGAATTAAAAATCAAACTGAGAAAATATAGAGAAAGAGAGATGGAGAAACAGAATTAAAAAAAAAATAATAAATTTATTTTATTTTATTTTATTTTTATTTTTTTTAAAAAAAGCCTAAACAGAATCAAAGAGAAACGATACAGAGAATCAAAAGAAAAAGAAAAAAAAGAAAAAAAAAAAAAAAAGAAAAAAAAAAACAGAGAAACGTTACAGAGAAAAAAAAATCCAAGAAATAGAGAGAGAATGAAATAACCAAGAAACAAAGAAGAGAAATCGAAGAGAAGAGAAGGGGAGAGAGATTGCTTGCGTAGAGAAGAGAGATCGCTAAGTTTCCTTTGATGCCAACCATCCCACAACCTTCTTATGCATCGCATCGCATAATTTTTAATCCCACAGGAAAGGATTAGCTAAGCTACTCGTTTTTGAGTGGCTTAGCTAACCCCGTGTATATAGGATTAGTAATCCCATGGGAATAGCTATTCCCGGGAATAGAGTGTTACCAAACAAAGGACTAGCTATACCTAGTGTTAGCTAGTCCAATTCAAGGGTCTAATCCGCGAACCAAACGGGGCCTAAATACACTAAATAGGTTAGTAAAGTGCATGATTATAGAGAAGAATTGGACAAATGACGGTGCGGGGGTAGTGTTGTAAATTATTGAAGTAGTTGGGAAGCTGGGAATTTATTTATGATTTCACCGGCCATGAGGCGTTCGTTTTCAAAAAAGTTGAATTTTGCGTCATTTCCACAGCAATTGCATTTGCATGCATTAATGTTGTCCCTCAGTACTTGCACTATAAAGCCACTGCTGCGCCATCTGCTAAACGTACCACAAGACAAGTGTTCCTAACTACTTATATATTTCCTTCATTTGTATTAGACAAAGATGGGGAAGCTTTCTAAGTACGTTGGTGTGTTTGGTGTGATTCTGGTATTCTTGGTGATTGGGCTGGCAGAATGTCGGAAAATTGAGAAGGATACATTTTCTGATGATGGAATAGGAGGTGGCTTGGGTGGAGGTGGTGGTGCGGGCGGAGGTGGAGGCCTTGGAGGTGGTGGTGGTGCTGGCGGAGGATTTGGTGGTGGTGCAGGAGGGGGTCTTGGAGGTGGGGGTGGTGCAGGAGGAGGAGTTGGAGGTGGTGCAGGTGGTGGCGGAGGAGTGGGAGGGGGAGCTGGAGGTGGTGCAGGTGGTGGCGGAGGAGTGGGAGGGGGAGCTGGAGGTGGTGCGGGTGGTGGTATAGGAGTTGGAGGGGGTGCAGGAGGTGGTGCAGGCGGTGGCTTTGGAGGTGGAAAAGGTGGCGGTGTCGGAGGGGGTGCCGGAGGTGGAGTAGGTGGTGGTGCTGGTGGTGGTGCAGGCGGTGGTTTTGGAGGTGGAAAAGGTGGAGGTGTTGGAGGGGGTGCCGGAGGTGGAGTAGGTGGTGGTGCTGGTGGTGGTGTAGGAGTTGGAGGGGGAGCTGGAGGAGGTGCTGGTGGTGGTGCTGGTGGTGGCTTTGGAGGTGGAAAAGGAGGTGGCGTAGGAGTTGGAGGGGGAGCTGGAGGAGGTGCTGGTGGTGGCTTTGGAGGTGGCAAAGGAGGTGGCGTAGGAGTTGGAGGGGGAGCTGGAGGAGGTGCTGGTGGTGGTGCAGGTGGTGGCTTTGGAGGTGGGAAAGGTGGTGGTGTAGGAATTGGAGGTGGGTCTGGTGGTGGAGGAGGTGTTGGCGGGGGTGCTGGTGGAGGTGCTGGAGGAGGGTTTGGTGGTGGAGGTGGTGCAGGTGGAGGCTTTGGAGGTGGAAAAGGTGGAGGTGTAGGAGGAGGTATTGGGGGAGGTGGTGGAGCTGGAGGAGGTGCTGGTGGGGGATTTTGATGAGAGAACTGAGCAAGCTTAGAAGCAACATTGTATTGCATGTAATACTATGCTTGTGTATGGATGTAGTACTTACTAATTAACAATTGAGATAAATAAAGAGCTACAACATGGCTACTACCTCTTGGTGCAAAAATACAATTTTCTATGCAATCATTTAATCAGAATAAAATTAATTATCAACTTGCTGCACTTCCGGTTTAAATGTAGCATTCAATGCAACAAGAGAACAAGAAACAAATATCTATTTGGTTTTTGAATTTAATACGAAAAGTTACAATATATTACTCCATTCGCATTGTACATTCTTGATACTATATTGGTAGCCCAAAGCTGCATGCCATGCACCTAGATTCAACTATATAGGCTAAAAGCAATCGCGAGAAAGTATCATAAAAAATCATGTAACTCAAACATGGAGTCTCTGCACTCCATTCATATGCCATGATTTGTTTCTTCATAGCCACACAGGCAGCCATTCTTTGCCATCAATATAATCTATAGTGAGGAATGGAGCAGCTTCCTTTTCAGTGAGTTTTTTAGACCAAGGAGCACGCTCTTCTGACTTGGATCCTGGTCCATGGCACTTGAACTCGGCGTGGTGAAGATTCCTGTTTCAATTTACAAGCTTCCATCAAAATCTAGCATTAAAGGAGAATCTATAAAGGGCAATTGCAGGGGATTCTTACTCTGTGGTGCCATCATAGCTCCAATTAGTCCAACCCTTTCGCACAATGGTTTTAGAGAGATATGTCTTTGCAAAAATCACTCTGGAATATGCACCTTTGGCTCTTCCCAAGTAGACACCACCAATGCCATACACCTTTCCTTTGACAAACACAAACCCACTATTCTCGTTTGCACTTTGCCTATTTTGAGCTGTCACAGATCCATGAATCTTCACCCTCTTGTCTGAAATCACAAAGATCTCACAGCTCTGCATCCAAAATTGTAATATTAATAATGCTATATATGGACAATCAAACCCCAAATATAAGGTGAATTTGAATACTTACATGGAAGATTGATCTGCCACGGCCAAAGATAAAGTCGATTGAGCCTTGGATGTAGCAATTATCATAGTAATGCCTGCCTTTGTAATCAAACAGAGTGTTGTGTGTACTGTAGAATGCACAGTGATAAAATGCAACTTTGTCTGCAGCAACAAATGCTGCCACTGACTGATTTTGTGAGGTATAAGCAACCCCAGTGGGAGCTTCATTCTACATTGTTGAAGACAAGAAAGAAGAAGAAGAAAAAGTTAATCCCATAGTGAAAACATAATTAAGCATAAATAATTCATTAGTTTAAGCTTTTGGGTTGAAAGTGATTATATATATATATATATATAAGCCTTGGAAATGGCTTATCAAATTCTTTTTTTTTTTTTTTTTTTTTTTAACAAAAAAAATTGCGAATTCCATCTCAAACTAGATGAGAATTTGCAATAACATGCATGGGAACCTGTTATGAGGGATGAATAATCAACGAGAGTGATAGGTTTTGATATGGTTTGGTAAAATAATTCGAGGAATTTGAACCTCCTAATTTTAGGGTAATTCAAGGAACCTGCAAGGAATAAATCGAATTATATATCCTACCAAACCCTACCAAACTTATCGCTCTCGTTGATTATTCATCCCTTGTTATAGAGGTCCGTAATAGAACCAAATAATTCTTTCTTTTTATTTCTGAGTTGTCAAAACAATCACTAACACATCAAATGTTAGATGTCATTTCTAAACATAAACATAAACACAAAAAATAAAAAATGCAGATTGATTAATTGTTAGATATGATATAAGTTTGAAGAAAGATTAGACAAGAAGATGGAAGTAATGAATGGACCTTGAAGCTAATCCCAAAGGCAATGAAGTTGGGGGCTTCGACCCTAAAAGTTGCAGATGCCACGTTTTCATCAGAGCTTTCAGCCCATACAATTGCCGATCTTCCTCTCCCATTCCCTCTCAAGAATATATAAGGCTTGTTCTTTGGTATGTGCACCTTTTCTCTGCCACTCAAAATAAACAAGCATTAATTCATGGCAATTTATAATTATAATTATAATTACAAGCTACGTAGAGGAATGAATATATATGAATATATTTCACCTGTAGACCCCTTTTCTAAGATGGATGATAACCCACTGAGAATTCCCTTCAGGGACAGAATCAATGGCGGCCTGGACAGATTTGAAGTCTCCATCCCCATTAATATCGACCTTGATAGTGCGGTTGGTGCCAATTTTCTCTGTCAATAAAGGGGAGTTGATGACCGTTTGGGCGTCCAAGGAATGGACAAGAGCAGGAAAAGTGATAGAGATGACAGAGATGATGATTGCAAAGGCAATGGAACAAGAGGAAGAAGACATGATGGCTCAATTACGTGACACAAAAATTTGGTTAAGGCCAATGGGGGGATCTTTAAGTGAAGACTCTCTCTCTCTCTCTCTCTCTCTCTCTCTCTCTCTCTATTTTGGAGGGGTTTTCAACAGATTCTTGTGTGGTTCACATGCACCCTTTCATTTGTTCTGTTTAATTATGGCTTCTCTTGTTTACTAACAATAACACCAGTTTCCCACCATTTTAAGGGTAGGGGCCGTAGGGCACCATTAACTCTTGGCTGGGTGATGCTCTATGTTTCATGATGTGGAAGGGTTTGATTGGTCTAGACCCATTTGCTATAAACTATTAACTCCACGTTATTTGGGCTTTAACTAATCTCAATATCACAGGCTCATCTAATGGACCCTCAAATCATATTTTCTTATGGTTGAGGTATATATCTATCCTTATTAATAAAATGCACAAATTGATATTAATCGTCCAGAGAAAGTGGAAAAAGGCCCCCTCAATGGGTGGATAAAATAAATTGGGACGCAGCTATTGATGTTCATAATAATAAGATGGCTGTGAGGGTGATAGTCTGAGATGTAGAGGGTTTTGTTCTACCAGCCATGTGTACCTTAATATCTTTCATCTCAGATCCAGTAGTAGCGAAAGTTGTGGCAACTTGGAAGGCATCAGTTTTTTGTGGAGAACTCGTGATCCAACAGGTATATTTGGAGGGTGATATGCTTGAAATTGTGTTAGCCTTGCGTCAAGAAGAATCCAGATGGAGCCAATATGGATAATTGATTGAGGATACCCGAATCAATTTGTAGAGTCTTTTCAATCATGATTTGTAAGGCATGTTTGAAGGGAGGTCAATGAAATAGCTCATCGTCTTATACAAGCAGCTATCTATGAAGGCTTAGGACAAGTTTGGATGGAGGATTATTCCACTTTTATCAAAACTATTGTACTTGTTGATCAAGTGTTTTCTTCTTGTTTCTTATGAATAGAATGAAGTCTCATTTAAAAAAAAAATAAAGGAGGACTAAATACCTTTTATAGGCTAAGTTTTGAGAGCTTTGCAAGCATATACTCGTAGAAGAAGAAATAAATAAATAAAAACCCTAAACTTGTAGACAAAGGAAAATATATTAATTTTAAAATAATATTCAAATATTATATATATATGTTTGATTCTTGTTATTCTTGCTCTAATATTTTCTGCCAAGATATTTCAGCTGAACTATTGATTCTCCATGATATATATTCAGCAATCATTTGCTCATAAAAAGAGGAAAAGAAAAAGCTCCCATCAATGAAATTTTCTTCATGTACGTGGTAACCATTTCTTCTCATCTCTCAAAAAAATTAAACTATTTTCTTCACAGTACCATATGGTACTGTTTTTCACAAAAAAAAAAAAAAAACTCTAAGCTCATTCAACCTTTATATCACATCAATCAATTTCTTTCTCATTTCTCCCTCTCAAAACTCTTTGCCAAACACATAAAGTCTTCCAAGCATGTGAGAGGATGCTCATATCATTGACTGAGATGCACATGGTTGATAGTTGGCAGTCATTTTCAAACCCATAATGAATCTCTTAATTTCGCCTTTTGGGTTTAGTAAACTTTTTTAATTTCCATATAAAGAAATCATAGAGAGCAGGGAACATTAACATCTCAACCAATAATAGATATATATAATATAAATTAATAAAGAATGAAATGGAGATAGGGTGGAATCAAAGGAAATTAAATGTTGAATTTGACCTGTGATTATTGAGAGAGAGAGAGAGAGCTCATAGGAATGGTAAGGTTTCTACAAAATGTATGGAATATAGGTTTCACCACAAAGAGTTATAGAAAGATATATTATCAACCATAAGATGTAGGGTACCCCATAGGGCTAGGCCGAAGGTTGCAATTTCTTGCTGTACAAACTTAATCATGGTGATGGTGGTCATTGCCTTCTATCCACATTGTTTTCCTCTATTAGATTGCAGCATTTATTCAATTCTGAGAATATTTAAGTGAATTAAATTACAATAATAACAACATGGTAGATGGCTTTTAAAACTTGCAAGTTTAATGCAGAAGGATTTTGGCTTTAGTAAATTCAATTTCTTACTGCATAGAACAGTAGAAGTTACATATATCATCATGCATGACACGTTGAGGCACATGGCACCAGAAGTTATAAGCCAAGCTATTTTCCTAATTAATCTCTTACTTTAAGTACAAAACGTTACTATCCCCTCAATCAATGCTTTTTTTTTTGTCCTGGGCAAAGGAATTAAGAACAAAAACACAACATTAATATACTACAGACTACAAAAAAAGGAAAAAAAAAAAAAAAATGAAGAAGAAGAAGTATATGGGTGAATAATACTGCAAATTTCATATCAAGAATAGCAGCCCTAGCTTTACCTTCAGATGGATCCTCAGGTAGGGATATAAACCACCCTTATTCGGTATCCATACCGATAACGAATTTTAATAATCGTATTCGCATCCGCGTTTTGCAGAATTCACCCATAACTACACACGTGCGAGCGGGTTTTTTTTTTTTTTTTTTTACTAATCGCCTGTGATATCCGCTTAAGCTATGAACTTAATTTATATGGACTTTTAAAAAAAAAACAGGAAAAGCAACTAAAAGAAATGAGTGAGAATCATGGGATCAAATTATATTAAGAAAAATACTTGGATATAGAACAACTCTAATCTAATCCGTTATGTTATTAGATGCAAAGAGATTTGAGTTAAGCGGCTAATGTGATTCTCTCCAAAGAACCCCAGAGAAATGGCCATTAAAAAAGAGATGTGTTATATATCTTCCTTGATCCTTCTTGACTATTCTCCCATTTTTTAAAATTATTATTGAATCTATGAGGCCACGTGGGACTGTGGGTCTCACACATATATAACGGGCATAAGAAGCTTAGTACTCTTCTTCCTGAAACTGTAAAATTTTACCCAACTCTAGTTCTAACAGAGAGGGTTTTCCACACAATTCTTAGGTCAAGCGCTTGAGAATCTCTTGAATCTTTGCTTTCCACAGTTTCCTCTCAATGCAGTCTTAATTACTTTGTGAAACAATTGGTCAGGTTGTGTACGTATTCTAGGACAGGGCCAAAAAGTCCTCTCTTGACCAATTTTAGTCTATGACCTAATTAACTCATCCCTTCCCCAAACTTTTAATTACCGCTACCTAATTAATCAACCCATATTCCCATTTCTGATTTCTATAATTAATTCCTATTATTGTCTATGCTTTTACAACTTTTTAATTTCCAATGCTACCCCATCAGACTCGTTAACATCAATTACTGGATGGGGCAATTTGCTCTATCAAAATAATATCACTAACACAGTTAGGAATTCTAGAATCCTATAGCCTATCAATGACATCAGTAATTGCTAACTTGGCCAGCCTATGAGCTGCAATATTAGCGGATCGTTTCACATGAACAAATTTCCATTGTAAGAATGAATGCAAAATCGAACGAGTGTCAATGCCCGATATTACTCCAGTTGATGTCCTTGCATCCATTACAAGCTTGGCATCTCCTTCCAAGATCACTTTCTGCAGTCCCATAAAGTTGCACAGCTGCGCAGCATGGTAAGAGGCAATTGTCTCTTCAGTTTTTGGCTCCATATATAACTCCCCACTTTGTAAAACTCCTTGCTGTCAACACCCTCCAATTGTGATCCCGCACAATTACTCCCACACCCACCTGGCCTGCGTCCTTTTGGAGGGCCACGTACATTCCAATTTACCTTGCACCACTCCACGGGTGGAGGAGTCCATTTCATTTCCGTCTCTGTGAGTATGGCCGAAGAGGTGGGGATACCAGTCCGGTGTAGCTGTATGTAGTCCTTCCTTAAAATTTCCATTTCCTCCATTAGCTGATTCGGATGAGTGAAGACCCCTCCATGAACCACCTTGTTCCTTCAAAACCAGATTTTACGAGCCAGACAAACAAAGGAAGCAAACTCCTCTATCCCACTTCTCTGAAGAATACTCTCTGCCACTTGCATGAAACCTGGTGCCAAAGAGGAACATTTCTTGAAAATACTTTTGCTAGCTCCCCATACGTCCTCCGTTGCTGGGCACGCCCATAATGCACGGAACACAGTTTCTGCAGCTCTCTCACAAATAAGACATAAAGGGCCCTTCACAATCTTTCTCCTTAGAAGATTATCCTTCGTTGGAAAAGATTTTGACAAGCCCTCCACATAAAATTCTTCTCCGCATTTTGGAGAGATAACTTCCATAAAATTTTCCAGATTTCGGATGGACCCTTCAGGAAGTCTACTACGTTACATGTCCTTGGCAAGACTATGTTTTTACAACTAATTAGTCATTCAAGTAGATAAAAGTATTCAATAATATAGGATAATTAACTAAGTTCTTTAGTTTTTTTTTTTTTTTTTTTTTTGAGAAAAACTTCATTGAAGACCCATGAACTTTCACCCGTTTTAAAATATCCTCCTAAACTTCAAAATCTCTCAATTTAGTCATATGAACTTTCAATTGTCCTCAATTTGAACCCTTTCGTCAATTTTAGCCGTTAAGGAGGGAGGAGTCCAAATTGAGAGCAATTAAAAGTTCAGGTGACTAAATTGAGAGATTTTGAAGTTTAGGGAGGGTTTATCAAATTGGGTGAAAGTTCAGGAGTTTTTAGTGAAGTTTTCTCTTTTTTTTTTTTTTTTTTTTTTAAGTGAACTAAGTTCTTTAGTTAGTACTACCAAGGGCCGCTCGATCAAGAAATTTGTGGCTTTAGGTGGGTCCCTTTCTATATTTGAATATTAAATAATATTTAAAACTGTTATTCTCACTTTTTACTCTTAATCTTTTTCAAGTAACATGTAGAATTTATCTAATGAGACATTTAATTTTAAGAGATGAGAAATTTTAATTTGTGTTGAGCTACATATAATTAATTATTTTTATGTTTACTAGCTTAGGAGTGTCATTAATGTCACTTTCCATTTTTCTCTTCTTACTTTTTTTTCCTATAAAATTTCAATTTATTATTTTTATCGTAACTGAGGCCATAATAAAAGAGCATTGACTAACTTCATTGCCATAATTAGAGTCTTAATATTATTTGTTTTATAAAGGAAACTTAATTTATTTGGAGGGGCTTGGAGCCTTATGTTATTGGGGACTGAAGCACTAATTAAGAACTAGTACTACTGTGGTGCTTCTCTGCTTATAAATAGTGCAAATTTATTCACAGAATTCAAATTCCCATCTGAATAACATGGATTTGAGAACCATAGCTTCAATGGTTCTTATCTTTTTCCTCAGGTTTAATGGGGTTGAAGGAGGAGCTCTCCAGTACAACTTTTATGAGAATTCTTGCCCACACCTTGAAGACATTGTCAGCACTGGCCTTCATCCCATCTTCCTCACTGATCCCACCTCAGCTCCTGCTTTGTTGAGGCTCTTTTTCCATGACTGCCAAGTTCAGGTCTCTCTCTCTCTCTCTCACGCATGCTGCACGTGCACAGACATATCTGGTTTTTTTTAACTTTTTGATTTACTGTCATTTTCAAGGGCTGCGATGCTTCCATTCTGGTTGATACGGTTAAGGCAAACAGGCTATCAGAGATGACTTCAGCAAAGAATTTTGGAATCATGAAGAGGGATTTAATCGGCAATCTGAAAACATTGGTTGAAGATGAATGCCCCGGACAAGTTTCATGTGCCGACATCCTCGTACTGGCCGCTCGTGAGGCGGTTGCTTTGTCCGGGGGCCCACTGATAAAGGTTCCCTTGGGACGGCGGGATTCCTCCGCTGCTCCAAGTTATCAACTCGCCGATTCCCTCATCCCTCCTGCAACTACTGGGGTCGATGAGATGCTTCGTATTTTTACCGGTAAAGGAATGACCGTGGAAGAATCTGTCGCCATTATTGGTAAGTATTCAATGAAATCATCATATACCTTTGATGCTCATGCATAATAAGTAAGTATAATATTTATTACCCACATGCATATGCATATGATATCCCTATACATATATACATATGCATGTGGGTAATAAATATTATATAATTACTTATTAAGTAAACATTAGCTTGCTTTAATAATTCATTAAATGCAAACAATTCTTTAGAGCCACATTCCAGGCAAAAGCTCGAGTCTTACTAAGCTCATGTGGAAATGGCGTTTTGCACGGGAACATAGTTTTCTTTCAAACTGGGTTAGATGAAGTTTATTCAACATAGCCTATAAAAATAACATGTATTTTCTATATGTGAGAAACACATGATTTTATTCAACGACAAAGTTGGAGGAAATTTTATTCAAAAAGCATATTCTTTTCACATGTTATTTAAAAAATGTGTTTCTTCCATGAAAAGTAACACGTGTCATTTTGATAGATTAAGTTGGATGAACTTCTTCCAACCCAGTTTAAAAGAAGACTTTGTCATTAATTTGCACGGTATTTTAGAAATCTAGTCGAGATGAAGCTCCGAATCTAAATGCACTTGCACATTTTTGCCTGCTTTGGCTTTCTCCCACTTTGCCTATAAACATAACTGTCTTTAGGAAAGATTTTGTAGTATTTGAAAATGGTACGTTTTGAATATTGCAGGCTCACATACGCTAGGAATTACACATTGTTTAAACATTCTGAATCGTCTTTACAAACCAAAAGGTGTCGAGGATCAAGGAACATTTGAAGCATTCTTGAGGTTAACTTGTCCTAAAGGATCTTTAATCTCAAACTTAACTTTTGTTCTTAATGATATTACCCCGACACTGTTCGATCATCATTATTACATGAATGCAATGGAAGGCCGTGGTGTGCTGACAATTGATGCTGAAATGGTAATTGATCCCCGGACGGCTCAAATTGTGGAACATTTTGCCACCAATCAGGATGATTTCTTTCATGCATTTTCCACTGCCTTTCTGAAGCTCTCTAGCTCAGGTGTGCTCACCGGGGATCAAGGTGTTATAAGAAGGAAATGCAATGTAATAGACTAATAAGAAGTTTTCCAACAGTTTATTTTTCATGTATATATATATGATTATTGGCCTTCTCATTTGATGTAGCTCCATGTACTTGGAAACTTTGCTTCAAGAAGCTCAACATCTTTTGGTCATGAACAATTTACATATTCATTACTTTTCTGCAAGATTGTCTTTGGGGGTGGTTTTAGCGAGATTAACTTATGTAAATATCCTTAATGAGCCTAGTTATATAGGTTTTATCATGTCAACAGTACGTACTTTGATAAAAAATTGAAATTTACTGTGGATCTTATTAATTTTAGTGTATTATAAAAATGTTCAAATTTTCAATTAAATGGATTAATTCTAGATTTATTTGATTTGTGACTGTTCTAAAACTGATCAACATTTAATTTGTGAGAAAAGTTTTGAGTTTAGATTAAGGATTAGAGCTCAATAATGAGTTGCAAGCTTTATATATTCAATGAGAACCATAGGAGAGGACAAAAGGGTCCTAATCTTTTAAGCTATCATGGGTAAGCTGGATTTTCTAGGAAAATCTAACAAACTTGACTAATGAAACATGAGCTACATTAGACTCAACAATTTGATAAATATTTGGTGAGCTGCTACATTGTTTACTTACCAATGTTAAAAAATAATAAAAATAAATAAATAAAAAATGTTTTTTAATCTCTAATATTCTCTCTCTTCTCAATAAGAATAAAAAAATTATTAAGAAAAAATATTTAGAGATCGATGTAATTGTTATGAAAAAGTGAATATATATATATATATAACTTCTTAGCTAAAACAAAAAATAAATTTGCTAAGTCGGACGTAAATGCTCATTTGAAATATGAAAAGCAAGGTTGCAAATCGTTTGGGCCAACTAAATTTCAAATTTAAGGCTGGGCTGAACTCTTGGGCTGACTACAAGTTGCCCACCTTGTGACCCGTGGGTGAGCAATCCAAACCCACATGGGTCTGGCCATGACCCACGTTGGGTCTCGGCCAGAGACCTACTTTGGGTCACGGCTGCGGCCCAACTGTGGGCCAGCAAACCCGCTTGGGTTTGGCCTGTTGACCCACTCTGCGTTGCAGCCGTGACCTAGCGTGGGTCTCTGCCCGAGACCCAACGTGGGTTTGGCCTAACCCATGTGTCTTTTTTTTTTTCTTAAAAAAAAACCAAAATCAAGGACATTTTGGTTTTTTTAGGTATTATCGTTATAAGTTAATGGCTAAATCTGATAGAGGAGTTCAAATTGACTGCAATTGAAAGTTAAAGGTCCAAATTGAGAGGTTTTAAACATTGGAGGATCTTCTCAAATCGCATGGTAATTCAGGGATTTAAAGTAAAATTACCCAAAATATTTTGAGGGTTTTATTCCATCAAAATAACCACCTACGTATATTGAATAGAAAACTCAAAAAGTTCTTATAAACCCATGCATTGTATTATGTATATTTTCATTAATAACTAACTAGCTTCATTGAAATTATTGCCTCAAAATTTGAGTGGACCTTACGATTTACAGAAAATAAAAAATGTAAGAGTTACTATAACTTTTAGAGAATAACTTGGATTAGGTCGGGGTATTACCAGAGTGTTTTGCATGCATAGGAAACATGCATTTAAGT
>NC_081541.1:15300637-15304608 GCF_901000735.1 Corylus avellana
ATAGCTATTCCCATGGGATTACTAATCCTATATACACGGGGTTAACTAAGTCACTAAAAAACGAGTGGCTTAGCTAATCCTTTCCTGTGGGATTAAAATTATCATGTAAATTGCCCACAAAAATCCCACCCTTCTAGCACCCACGTCTCTCAAGGAGACTCTGCAAAACGATCTCCATCTCTCAAATAGCAACGATCTCTCTTCTCTGCGCAAGCGATCTCTCTCCCCCTCTCTTCTCTTCGATTTCTCTTCTTTGTTTCTTGGTTATTTCATTCTCTCATTTCTGAGCCTGTGTATCGCTTTTTTGACTGTTTATGGAAATAAAATAAAAAAAAAAAATAATTTTATTTTTTTATTTTATTCCTCATTTCTCCATCCTCTTTCTCTATAATTCTCTCTCGCTTGATTTTAATTAGTTTATATATGTTATTATATGAGAGAGATAGAGAACCGCGGTTCGCTGGACAATGATGGTGAAATTAGTTATATATATAACACACATGTCGAACACAAGTTATTCATAATATTACTCCGTTTTCTATGTGTGTGTATATATTATTATATAATTCAAAATGCTTCAGTTTTTTTATTTTTCTTTCCGTTTTTTTTATTCTCTTTGATTCTCCAGATGTTTTCTCTTTGATTCTCATGAGGGGTTTTTTTTTTTTTTATTATTCCATTGCTTCTCCATCTCCTCTTTCTCTCTTATATTTTTTCACAGGATTTTAATCGCTTATATATATATAGGGATATATATATATATATATATATATATATAACTGAATTAAAAATCACACTGATATATATACACACACACTTGAACACAGGTTATTTATACCTGTTCAAGCATGTATATATATATAAAATTATATATACATGACATAACTAAAAAAAAAAAAATTATAGTAAAATTGTTTATGTTTCAAAAAAAAAAAAAAAAGAATGAAAGTCCTTAATAATATAAATTGTATTTATATTATAAGGGTATTTTAGGAAATAAGATCACAATACAATTCTATTTACCAACATATTGCACTGTACCAAACGAAGGAATAGGATTAGGTAGTCTATTCCAGCGTTACAACCAAACAAAGGAATAGGACTAACTAATCTATGCCCAGTGGTAGCTAATCCCAGTGGTAGCTAATCCTTTTCCAATGGACTAGACAATCCGCGAACCAAACGAGGCCTAAGTGTATTTATGAGGGTAATATTGTCTTTTTTTTTTAAGATAAATTTTTTGAACAAATTTGTTCTTTAGCATCTCTAAGAAAATAGACAAATCCTTCATAATAATCACATTTAACTATTATTAACCTTTTTTCCTCTCTAGCATAATAGTTATTTTACAGTTTTTTCTTCTAGTATGAATTGTAAATAGGCTGATTAGCCGTTCCCAAGGGGTAGCTCAATCGGCTGTGAACCACGCCTTATGAAGCGAAGGTCACTAGTTCGAATCCCCCCTCTCCCCTCCCTTGTGTGGACATGTCAAAAAAAAAAAAAAAAAAAGGCTGATTAGCCAATTCATTATTCACACTATAAACTGTGTTTATTATTATTTTTATCTCCCTTTTTTCCTCTTTCTTTCACTCTTTCAAACACAAAATAGTATTTAAAGAAAATAAATAGCAGAATAGAGAATCTATTAGTGTATGAAAAAATGAGTAGTTAAAGTAAAAAATTATATTTTTTCAGTAGCTATTTTGCCTATTTCTGCTAGAGATGCTCTAAAAATGCACAAAATAGATAAATAAAATGGAGAAGATCATTTTCCCTTGTCCAGTTGGTTTGACTCGGATGATCATTGTACGACTAATCAATGCGATTTGGGCCGAGATATGGGGATGTGGATTCAAGCCTATGGGCTTGGCCTATTATCAATGGGCTTCTTCCTCTCAAATTGCTTCGCTTAGCTATGACGCTATCCAAGTCCACAGCAGTCACCAGAGCTTAGATTAGGGTTTTGAGATTCTCACATTTTGGCTTCGCACAGAGAGCAATCGATCGAAGAAAAAAAAATGGAGGGCGGAGACGACGGAGGGATAGATAGAGTGGTGGACTCGAAGGACTTGCAGCAACAGAGCAAAGCCCTCGACAAGCTCACCGACCGCGTCGAAGATCGCCAGCTGGACTCCACTCGCGTCCAAGAGGTCCTCTCTCTCTCTCTCTCTCTCTCTCTCTCTCTCTCTCTCTCGTCTTCTGTTTGGCTGCCAAGAAAATGCAGGGAAAAAAATGAATTCTTGAAACGTGCGATGGAAGGTGTGAAGTTCTAGTGCTTTTTCACATGGTTTTGTTGGATGACGTGGCAGGCGATGGCGTCGATCGCTGCATCAGGGGAAGCGGACTGGAACGCTGCGAGAATGAGGTACGAATTGGGTTCTCTGGCTTTTGCTTTTGGTTGCGAGCTAAGGAATTAATTCAAAAGGATGTGTATTGTAGTCGTGGAATTATACTATAGTGAATATTTTTGGATTATTAGAACAGTTTTGTGTTTGAATTTCTCCTTTGTTTTTGTTGAATGTGAAATTCATTGTGGCTCTATCTGCATTCTCAACAGCTCCGAACAATATCTATGAATGGAATTTAAATTTATTAGATGTTCATAATAAGTTAGTGTTACAAGGTAAAACTTTGAAGTATTTGCTATAGTTGCATCTGAGCCAAACCAGAGTGCGACTTGAGCATATGCTCAGGCCAATGACCCAGATAGTAAGCATGTATGAACTTGTCAAATCTTAGTGCAGCCATTTAGAATTGAGACCACCGTGTGTGATGGTATAGATGACATGTATATATGTATGCTTTAGTCTACAATTTAAATGGATGAGATTATGTTTGACCAATCCCATTTTGATTTGTAGCAAAATATTGGTTTCCCAGTCTGAATCAGAATTCTTTTCTTTTTTCTTTCATTGTGTTTTCCATTGTTAATATACCTTTGAGAGTAACATCTTGGAATCTCAGGCTTATTTAGTACCATGGCTGAAAATTAAGTGCTATCGATACACCTTAACTCGTTTTCACTACTTAATACAGATCTAATCCACAAGTTTTTTTTTATTTGACTTTGTTAGGGGTGTGCAACCTTAAGCTGTAAGGCCAGTTTGGTATGCGCTATTCCTTGATATAGCCATTCCCATGAGAATAACTATTCCCCTATGAAGAGGAATACCTATTTCTCTAAAAAAAAATTAGAAAAATAGCTATTTCTTGAGGAATGAAATAGTTCTTTTTTTTTTTTTTTTTTTTTTTTTTGGAAAAAACCCATTATTATTATTATTTTCTGCAAACCTAAAAACAAGAAAGCTAGAAAATAAATTATTTTTAATTTCTAATACATAGTAAACAAAACAAATCCTTCAAGAACCATTTGAATTAATATATTCAAATAAGAACCATTTTAATTTCTAGGTTAAAACTGGAACTAGAAGAACTCATATCTATACTAGAACGTATTGCTTTTTAACATAGACGAACATCGTCCATAACATCCATTCCCAAAGGCTTCGCTAATTAACCCAAAGAAATAACAAAAAAAATAAAGATATAAAACCATGTTCAACGCAATTTTTTCAGTTTTTTTTTTTTTTTCTTTTTTAATTATTATTAGTTTATTATATATATTTTGAGAATTTTAGTAATTTTGATACAATTCCAATGAGAGCATACGTGTTGCCACCAAACAAAGGAATATGATTAGTTATTCTATTCTACTCTCTCATTCCGAGTAATAGCTATTCCCCTTTCTAATGGAATAACTATTCCGTGCACCAAACGAAGCCTTATTTAAAATATCATTTCACCCTCTCCTCCGCTCTATTTCTACCTTGCTTGTTGCTTGTTACTACTTATTCTGTGTTGCTGTATTCCAAAGCAAAGATGGCATTTTCTTCCTTGCAGAGAGAAAGAACTGGCTGCAGTTAAGATCAGGGCAGCGGATGTTGACATAATTGCAAATGAACTAGAGGTTA
>NC_081541.1:15304708-15308669 GCF_901000735.1 Corylus avellana
CTTGACTTGTTAGGTTGGGTACGTATTTGACGCCAAATGATAAGCGAACCCGTTAATATATTTTATTTCTTATGCAATATACAATTTTTGTAAACTCTTTTAAGAGGTGGTACACTTTGTGTTTATGATATCGTTTTGGGTATTTTATTTCATATATATGGTACAATTTTTGTTAACTCTTTAAGAAGTGGTACACTTTGTGCTTATGATATCATCATTTTGGATTTAGATTTCTTATGAGATATGAGATTATATATATGGATTATTAGATATGTATTATGAGATATGTATAAGATTGATGAATGGAGAAAATATTTATGGATTAATCCAATATTTATGGAGAAAATACGCAATACAATATTGTATTGCGTATTGTATATCAGGAGAAAATAAAAAATATATATGAATTGCTTTAATAAAACATTTTCTCCATATGTTAATTATTAGATGTGCTTCGTGGTGTGGAAACGCTCCCATATAAAAATAGGAGCGCTTGCCCACCTGAGCGCCCCAATTTAGAATGGGGGCGCTTGCCTAAAAAAAGGGAGCACTTGCCTAGGAAGCGCTCCATTTTAAAAAAGTAAGCTGTAATTTAAAGTAATTGTATCATATGACACATAATTTATATATGCATGTGTCAAACGAAAATTACATGACATTAATTGATTGGTCTAATATGATATGTGAATTAATTGAATGGTTAATTTACGGAAGAACTTGGTTTAAGGGTGTATTTGGCATTGCAATTTCATAGACAAAAAAATGTGATTTTAAATCAAATCGTAAAAAATAGATTGTTTCGCATTATGTTTTTAAAAAATTGCGATTTGAAAAAGCAAAAAATCTGCGATTCAAATAGCAGGTAATAAGATTTTTTCTTTTTTTAAAAAAAACTTACAATTTTAAAGGTTAAACTACGATTTTAAAGATTAAATTGAGAATTTTTCCAAATGCTTTACTAGCGTTTTTAAAAATCACACACAATTTTAAAATCACACTGTTTGAAATCGCAAATCCAAATACATCTAATTGTCAAAGTTGAAAACCTAAAAATGAAGTTGAAATGAGATGAAAAACTAATTACGTCCTTTTTTTTTTTTTTTTTTTCCCCTTAAGAATTTATTGAGGTAAAATCCATAGTACCCTTTTATGCCTAGAAGCCTGCCATCCCCTTCCATCTTTTTCCAGCAAAGTACGCTTTGAAGCTTGAGTAATTCCGTGACAACCCTAACAAGAAAACAAGACGCCATTATGATTATGAGATCCGGTAGAATTTGGAGGCAAGAAATTTGAAAAAACTCACGAAACCCATTTGCATGCAGTGCGTAGCCATAAATGCTCCTTGGCTGTCATCTTCTCTGTGCTGCTGTAAGGGGGTGTTTACTGGCAGTGCAGAATTACAGGGGATATTGTGGCAAAATGAAGGAAGGTTGAAGATGATAATGGAGAAAAAACAGAGTGCAGTAATATTAAAGATAAGCTGCTTCGAGAGAGCTACTCTCCATAGACTCAGGTAATACAATATTCCCCCAAATCTCCCCTTCTACCCCTCTAGTCTAGCCCTTATATCCAGCATTCTGTTAGAAAGGATTCTAACAGAATTTCATCTATTCACACAAGCTGACAAATGACAGCATGAGGGGATATTACAAACACAGCAGCGTGAATACAAACATAAATTCAAGGTAAAATGACAAGGTAAATAAAATAAAGCATTTAAATGATAAGGGATGCCAGCTGTGCAGAGCAATCTTCTAGAGTCTTCCCCTTCCTCTTCACACGTGTCCTGCCACTGAGTGACTCACCACCATGACCCAGCTCCACCAACAGCACCCATAAGAGCTGCAGGAATAGAAAAATGATACACTGCAAATGCATCCCCTTTTAAAAAAAGAGGCGCTAGACAAGCGCCCCAATTTCTAGGGACCACCCACATTCTAAATTGGGGCGCTTCTTAAGCAAGAGCCCCCTTTTTTTTAAAAAAAGGAAACGCTCCTTTTTAAAAGGGGGACACTTGCCTAAGAATTGGGGCGTTTCTTAAGTAAGCGCCCCCTTTTTTTAAAAGAAGGAAGCGCCCCAATTTAATATGAGGGCGCTTCTTAGGCAAGCGCCCCCTTTTAAAAAAATGGGATGCTTGCCTAAAAAGGTGGCCGCTTGCCTAGGAAGCGTCCCCCTTTTTTTAAAAAGTGACGTTTTTCAACACCAAACGTCCCATTTTTTAGGCACTTTTTAGTAAAAAAAATGTCTCCAACTTAAATTCTAATCCCCATAAAAATTGATGTGTCTTAAGTGCCCCTAATCAAGTGTTTCGAAATCAATATACGTTTTTTTGGCAAAAAAAAAGCCATAAATAACCATGTCACTAAACCTTGTTTTTTTTTTTTTTTTTTTGTGGTGATATATACCCCTCTTTTGGCAAAAAATTGTTTTGAGCTTATATATAAAATTTTGTTTATTGATAGTATATTTGTAATTTAAATAATTGTATCATATGACACGAAATTTATATATGCATGTGTCAAACGAGAATTACGTGACATTAATTGATTGATCTAATATGATATGTGAATTAATTGAATGGATAGTTTACAGAAGAACTTGGTTTAAGGGTGTGTCTGGCATTACAATTTCATAGACAAAAAAGTGCGATTTTAAATCAAATCGCAAAAAATAGATTGTTTGGCATTACGTTTTTAAACAATTGGGATTTGAAAAATCAAAAAATCTGCGATTCAAATAGCAGGTACTAAGATTTTTTTTTTAAAAAAAAAAAAACTTACAATTTTAAAGGTTAAACTGGGATTTTAAAGGTCAAACTTAAAATTTTTCCAAATGCTTTACTTGAGTTTTTAAAACTCACACATTTTAAAATCGCACTTATTGAAATCGCAAACCCAAATACATCGAATTGTCGAAGTTGAAAACCTAAAAATGAAGTTGAAATGAGATGAAAAATTAATTAAGTCCATTTTTTTTTTCTTAAGAATTTATTGAGGTAAAATCCATAATACCCTTTTATACATAGAAGCCTGCCATCCCCTTCCATCTTTTTCCAGCAAAGTATGCTTTGAAGCTTGACTAATTCCCTGACAACCCTAACAAGAAAACAAGACGCCGATGATGAGATCCGGTAGAATTTGGAGGCAAGAAATTTGAAAAAACTCACGAAACCCATTTGCATGGAGTGCGTAGCCATAAATGCTCCTTGGCTGTCATCTTCTCTGTGCTGCAGGAATAGAAAAATGATACACTGCAACTGCATTGCCCAAAAGGCCTTTTGATTTTTCTGGCCGGTGCTGCCATGTTAAGGGAGCCGTGTGCATTAAATTGCCAACATGTCGTTTGAAAGCCAAGCTGTCGTTAGGTGATGATAAGTTGGCAGCTGGGAAAATTCAAAAATGTTTACCCACAAGTTTAGGGCAGAGAGAGATCTTCTGCAATTTCTTTCAGAGGATAGGTTTTAAAATTTGGTGAATCCAGAACATTTCTCGCATCAAATGGCTTGAAAAATACTATCTATTAAAAAAAGTAACATGTTACTAATGAGAATTTAAAACATCTTTGGGATTGTGTTTAAAAAATAGAGCTTTTAAAGTCAGAAACCGCTTTTAGCAAAAGCTTTCTCATTTTTAAACATTTGCTAAAAGTGTGTTTTAACTATTTTTACAGTAAAAAAGTCGGAAGAAGTACTTTTGAATTTTTTTACGAAACATGCGAGCTTTTATTTGGCACAACTTTTTTGTTATAAAAGTATATTTTAAACTCTAAAACGCAATCTCAAACATGCTCTTAAACTTTATATTATAGAAAAATAGCAACTCCTTTTAATAAGTAGCATTTTTCAAGCATTCCATAGTAGATTTACATCGCCGTAATCTATATTTCACATTGAATGCTTAACAACAACTTTACTAAATTAGCAACTCCTTTTAATAAGTAGCATTTTTCAAGCATTCCATAG
>NC_081541.1:15308769-15320093 GCF_901000735.1 Corylus avellana
ACGGGTTGTAGTTGAATGGTGCAGCGCATTGAATACCCAATCTCCTAAATCTAACAACTGCGCTATGTTTT
This sequence comes from Corylus avellana, assembly GCF_901000735.1. Taxonomy (NCBI): domain Eukaryota; kingdom Viridiplantae; phylum Streptophyta; class Magnoliopsida; order Fagales; family Betulaceae; genus Corylus; species Corylus avellana. The sequence continues at coordinate 15,308,841 of NC_081541.1, forward strand.
TCCCCATACTGAAGCCTTATGAGGATAGGGATATATTTTTTCCTCTGAGGTACTTTGTGGAGTAATCTTTACATGAGATTGTGTTCCTCAATGGCTTAACAAGGTGTGAAATATACATCTTAAGTGATTTAGGAGAAACGGTCAACTGTTTTGTTTGATCTTTCTAGTGGTTGCCCATGGTTAAATAAATATTCTCATTTCATAGTTTTGTTTTGTTTTTTTTTTGTTTTTTAAGTGAGAATGTAGGCGGAGGAGACCAACTGTAGCTATTTTAGCTAGGCATGACCACATTAGTATCTGTTCGTGGACAGTAGAATTACAGGCTCTCCTTCAAGTTCAACTGAGTCATAGCCTGATCAAATCTCATCACGATATCAATAGGACCCAAAACGGCTAATACTAATAGAATTGAATACTCTTATTTTTTGAGTTGAATTCGGACACCGGTGGATGGGCATAGTACTTTTATTTAAATGGTTAATATTGTTGACCTTTTTATTCTTTTAGCCAAATTCATTGAAAGGCCCACTTCTATAGATGTCCTTTTCCTTCTCGATTGAATGACCCACTCGGCTTTAACTGAGTGTTCTCAATCATTAAATTCTTCAAAAGCTTCTCTTGCCTCTTATAAGTTAGTGAAGTTATAGGTTAAAGCAAGTACAGCTTAACAAGTTTACAACTGAAAGAGCAAAATATTGATTTATATTGTTGATCGTACTGCCTGTAATGGGTTTCTTCTTGGATAGACAAATGACTGCTGAGATTGTGCCTGGAATATTGACTGTCTCAATCCTTGTGGGGATCTGCTTTGCAAAGAATATTCCTGCTAGTTTTGTTTTTGGAGATTCCTTGGTTGATGTAGGAAACAATAACTACATTGTTTCACTCTCCAAGGCTAATTTTCTTCCCAATGGGATCGATTTTGGAATGCCTACAGGACGATACACAAATGGAAGAACAATTGTCGACATCATAGGCAAGTTTATTATATAGCAGTAGCACCATATATATATATATTCGAATGCTCAAAGCATATTTTCTTAGCAGGTCAGGAATTGGGTCTCAAAGACTTCACTCCTCCCTACTTGGCTCCATCTACAGCAGGGCTTGTACTTCTGCAGGGTGTCAATTACGCCTCTGGTGGAAGTGGAATTCTTAATGCCACTGGAAAGTTCTTTGTAAGGTTTCTCCATGCTTGCTCAAGTTATAAAGCTTTTTCTTCTCTTTGTCTGTGAATCACATCAAATCTAGATGGCGTTTATCTTGCTATTCTCACAAGCAGCTCAATGGAGTGTGTGGATCAATGTTATCCTATCTTCCTTCAATACAGAATTCAAAAGCATGACTTTGAACTCATGCGTTGCAGTACAACTATCACTACAAAAATTTTGACTTTCGTGGCCGTCGTTAAAAGTTTAAAATTTGTCGCTAATAACGTTTACCGATGACTAGTTGTGGCAGTTGTTCCGTCGAGAAATGTTCTCAGCGACAACTTTTCAATCATTGTTAATAATGACATATTAGCAAGTACGACTTTTGTTGTTGCTGATAATGTTAGAGATCGTCGCAAATAGCGAAAGAACTTAAACCAGAGTGTCGCCGCTTACTATATTTGTACATGATGCATAGGGAGGCCCAATCAACCTGGGCGCACAGATGGATAATTTTGCAAACACAAGACAAGACATAATCTCGAACATTGGTGCTCCTGCGGCTCTAAAATTGTCTGGAACATCCTTGTTCTCAGTTACAATCGGCTCAAATGACTTCATCAATAACTACCTGATTCCTGTCCTCTCAGTTCCTGAACAGAAGTTAATTTCACCGGAAATGTTTGTTGACACCATGATTTCCAGATACAGACTACAACTAACGGTAAACTTTTCATGTTCATGTCATGTTTCTACTATAATAGTTCAATTGAAATGCACTCTATAACATATTTTTCTTCTGTTAGCAGGGACTCTACAACTTGGGTGCTAGAAAGATTGTGGTGGTAAATGTAGGACCCATTGGGTGTATACCATATGAGAGGGATTCAAATCCATCTGCAGGAGACAATTGTGTTAATTTGCCGAATCAATTAGCTCAACAATTCAACACCCAGTTGAAAAGCCTTGTCACAGAGCTCAGCACTGATCTGCAGGGATCACAATTTGCCTATGCAGATGTTTATCACATTGTACAAGATATCCTCCAAAACTTCATATCATATGGTATGATGCTGCTGTAGACTTTTACTGCTAGTTTACAGGTTTTGTTGATTAGATTTTGATGATCTTGATCCTTGCTTTTCGTTTTAACAGGTTTTGAGAATGCAAATTCTGCTTGCTGCTATGTTTCTGGGCGGCATGGGGGATTGATCCCCTGTGTTCCTCAATCAAAAGTTTGTGGGGACAGATCAAAGTATGTGTTCTGGGATCCATACCATCCGTCTGATGCTTCAAATGTCATCATTGCCAGGCGTCTCTTGGATGGTGACTCCAATGACATCACACCAATCAACATCAGGCAACTTGCTGGATTGTGATCTTAAAGATTGCAAAGAGCTTTCAAAGGATGAGTTGATAAAAAGTTGGTGCATAGGATGGGAGATTTCGTACTCTTTCTGGGACATTAAGAGACGTAGTTTATAGAAAGTTTATTAATCATTTGTAAAATAAAGCCATAGAAAAAGGATTTGATGTACCCCCAAGAATTTTGATTACTAGCTATAGTAAATTCCTATCTTCAATAGGAAGTGATGCCGGACAAGACAGAGTTCATTGGGTTCTATAGTTTTATTTAAATTGTATTACTTAATTGAGTTGGAATTTTGTTTTATTTAAAGGAATTTAAGTTTTTTTGTTTTTTTTTTTTCTTCTTAATTCAATATTAGGTTTGGCTAAAAGTCGGTCAAATTAGGATTATTGTTGAGTCTATTTAAGTGAACTATTATACTCCAATGGAGACAGATTTGATGAATAAGTAAGTAAACATATTTGGTTTGAGTCATCTTCCTCTTCTTCTTGGTGGCGAGACTCCACCAGATTCCCCTCTTCTTCCTCTTCTTGACGGTGTAACTTCACCAAACTTCTATTTTCTTTCTCGATTTAGTTTTCTTCCAAACTGGGTTGGAGGAAATTCCTTCATCATATTCTATAAAAATGACATGTGTCCTCTACATGTGAAAAGCATATGCTTCTTGAATAAAATTTCTCCAACTTTGTTTGGAGGCAAAGGCTGTTCTTTCATAAATCCTTTTGTCCTACATCATGATTCAAACATGTTGTATTAGGTTGGAGAAAATTCCTCTAACTCAGTTTGGAGGAAAATTTTGTACATATTTGTTGATGCACAGTTTTCCGAGGAGGAACGTGGCACACTCTTCGAGTGGTATCGCAATGTCCGAGGATGCGTCGGGTCTTCACACAAGAGCAAACAATAGGGTTAGAGTCCCCGGTAGTCTCCCTGCGGGGATACTCCGATGCCTAAGTCAGTGAATTGAGAGAGAGAAAATGTAAGCAACAATAAAGCTGGATAGCAAGAGTTGCGATTACCTTAGCACTGATAGGTGACTTGTATTTTATAGGCATGAAAGGAATTTGATTTCCTGCACGTCTCGGATCCCTATCCCTTAATATTTGTTGTGCAGGTATTTGAGAGAGAGATGGGGTTTTAGCTGCTCCGTGATCTTAGTAACCTGAGATCACGGGATAAGTGATATAGCTTCCACGTGACGTTAGGTCAGGACGTCCGAGTAGTACTCGGTCACATATGCACAGCTCAGGCTCTGACAGCTGTTATGCATCCTGATCGATATAGATGATCTTTTCTAATTTGAATGATGGCCTATCCCATTTATATAGGGATAGTTGATATATTGATAGCGAGTCTATGATCTTACCAAACGTAGGATAAGATCATCTGATTTAATATAATATAAATATATCTCCACGGTAGAATGACCGACCTGCCCTTCAGCTATTGACTATTTTGGCCCATGAGTTGAGTCTCGGACTAGGCGTCCAAGACCTCATCGGGCTAAGCCATCCAAGGCCTTGGCAGGTCTGCATACTCGTTTAAAATCTTGGGTTCAGGGCTCGTTGGGCCTTATGAAGCTGATCCATGACCCAACAATATTGTACGGTGGATTCATTTTCAATTCTATGACAAGTTGTCGGTTGAATTATCAATTAAAATCTTGCTTACGATGGAATCTCACGTCAAATAATAACAACAAAAGTGAATGAGAAATGTTATTTATCTATTTTCCATCTATCTCTTATTCAATCCACCGCTGCCAATAATTTTTTTTTAAAATCCACTATTAAATTTATAGGATCCAATAACAATTTTCTTTTTTTTTTTTTTTGTTAAAAAGCTAAATAGAAAAAGGAGGAATAACGGGTTTCAAAGTCAAAGTTTAATATCAAGGACAGAACCACATATAACATATAGTCCTAGGGTGTCCCTTAATTTAAAATTTTTCTCTTTAAAAAAAAGTTAGGGGAAACTTCACTTACCCCCAAAAAACATTCGCGCTTTTTACAAACACCCCCCATTGTTCAAAAACTCTTACTTTTATATATCAAATTTTTAGTTTCGTTCACTTTGCCCCTTCCGTTAGGATTTTCTATAAAATCCTAACGGAAGGGGTCGCACGTGCCGCGCATATGGGGAAAACTTATTGAAAGCCCTGTTTTACCCCCGAAAGCACCACATGTACAAACACCCTTAGGGTTTATTTCTCAAAATCACTAAAACCAAAAGTGAGTTCGAGAGCCGTCTTCGTGAAGAACCCTAACACTGTGGGCCGATGACCATTGAAATCCTCAATCCACCTAGTGACTCTAAATCACGATTCCACCCAACTAAGCCAATTCCAACCCTAAATCACATACGAGAAAGTCATTTCAAGACCCAATTGAAGTCTCGTGTAGTTGCGTTTGAAGCTTCGTCCGTGAGCTATCTTCTTCGTCACTGCCGTCTTTTCCAAGTATAGTCCTTTTTGTCAAATGAAGTTGATTGTTTTATTTATAGGTATGCCGAGTTTACCATTGTGGCCATTGTTGTCTATTTGTGGGTCATATGCTTTTATTGTCAAAATTTTGTCAAAAAAAAAAACGATTTGTGCGTCATATGCTGCTGGTGGGTTGAACAAAGAAAGTTTCAACTTTTGTTGGTTGAATTGATTCTAGCAAAAGGTTTGAGCTTTTTGCATTTTTTTAATTGGCTACTGTCGGTTGAAGAAAGTTGACTGTCTGTTAGGGTTTGTTTGTTTAATGCTTTTTGGAATATTCTGGATGGTTTAGCAAAAAGTCACTCATACTTAGGGTGTAGCAAAAAGTCAATGCATACTTAAGGTTTAGCAATAATTCACTGCATACTTAGGGTTTATTTGTCATTGTTTTTGGCATGTTGTGGGTTTAGGGTTTAGGGTCACTAGTTGGAAAATGTCACTGGTTGTTGCATATTGTTTAGGGTTTAGGGTTTAATATAGTATAGTATATTAATTATATCAATCGGCCCAACTGTCGTATAATATTTGCACAATTGTTAGATCCCACACACCCCCATAGTGCTCGTATTAATTAACTATGTTACCATCTTTTTGAATTTATAAAGTTGCTATGTATTCACTATTCTTAGTGCTCTTCATTTTCTATCTTTTCCCTAGATATTTTTTTTTCATATATATATAGAAAATCATATGAAGCTCACCCATAATAACATTAGGGTTTGTCATCCTTAAAAGCATGCATAGTTTTCATAAGGTTCTTGCATATTGTTGTTTTGTGTTAATGGTTTAGGGAAGATTCTATTGTATATATGCAGTCCCCTATGTTGTCTAAGTGGTTGTTGCTGCTGTCGTTGTATAAGTGGTTTGGCATGTCCACCCAACTAAAAAAGCTACTACATGTTCCCACATCCCAACGACGTGCCCTAACTAAACTTCGTAATAGCCAATCCAATGTAAGGCCTTATTATTTATTGTATGTGCTGCTTTTAAATTGATCTAAGGCCTTGTTATTTATTGTATATTCTGATTTTGAATCCAATGTAAGGCCTTGTTATTTATTGTATGTGCTAATTTTGAATTGATCTAAGGCCTTGTTATTTATTATATGTGCTGATTTTGAATCCAATGTGAGGCCTTGTTATTTATTGTATGTGTTGATTTTGAATTGATTATCTGATATATGATTTTATCTAAAATCTGCAAGCAGGTCCTGCAGTTAGAACCAAGAAGAAATTGTTGGGGTTAGCCACAAGATCAAGAGCTACTGGTGGTTTAAGGGTAGATGCTGCTAGTGTTAGGAAGCCTAACTGCAAGGGCACGCTAGTGATCGATATCACGGGTGAGCCTACTGGACCACCAAAAATTCCAAGAGGTGAACCACTATGTGCTTGGGGACTTCCATAGGTAGGTGGTTTGACCTTTAGGTTTGCCCCCCTCTAATTTTGACATACCCAAATCCCAAGTGGCAGCAAGTGACACAATTCCACCTGGAGGTAAACAAAATGCAAAAAGGGACAAGGGGAAGCGGAAAGGGAAGCAGAAAATATGGCAACCATGGATGTTTGTGAGTTGGTGTGTTTTGTGAGTTAATGAATGTCATGTAATTATTTTGTGACATGAAGATAGGCCCATGTATGTGCTGTTATTATTTTGTGACACGAAGACATGCATATGTAATTCTAATATTTTGTATTCACCATATTAGCCAATGTGGTGGCTTTTTGAATTGTAATTGTGGATGATGGTAAATGTCAATGATAATGTTTTTGAATGTTTGTGAGTTGGAGTGTTTTGTGAGTTAATGAATGTAATGTAATTATTTTGTGATAAGAAGACATGACCATGTTTTGTAATTGTAATATTTTGTGCTCAAGGTGTTTGCCAATGTGGTGGCTTTTTGGATGGTAATTGTAGCACCCCAAATTTTTAAAGTCTATTTTAGAGATATTTATTTGATGATGATTATTTTAATATTCATAGTAGCCAATGATTTTAATTCTTGAGGAATCTATGGTGTTATATGAATTTACGGAAAGTGGTAATTAGAAAATGGTAATTTGTGGAATAATACAATAGTAATTGGTAGAAAGAGTATCATATGGTAGATAGAATAGTGATGGAAGATAAAATAGTAAATGGTAGATAGAAGAGTAATGGAAGGTAGAATAGTTAATGGTAGATAGTATTTGGTAGGTGGAATAGTAAAGGGAGGGTAGAATTGTAAATGAAAGGTAGAATAGTATTTGGTTTTTCTTATAAATATAGTTTCTCCCTTCACAATTTCACCACTCCTCTCTCTTCTTTTCCATATATTCTTCCTTCTTTCACTTTCTACTCGGTCCTCTTTCTGAGAGTGCTTACACAGAGCATAGAGAGAAAGGGCGAGATAAGCGCTACAAAACAGAAAGAACACGAGAGAGAACGGACTTGAGAAATTAGTTTCAGAAAATATACTAGTGGTGTTAGTCGGATTGGAGCAACTAGATTCTTCAGACCACTTTTAGCTTCAATCTAGAAGTAAGATAATTCACTACCCCTTCTAAAATTACTTCATATCATGCTATTTAAATATTCTTGTATTAAACTATAAATAATTACTTTATTTACCATCATGGAGATATATTACATGCATGAAAGATTTCTAAATGAATTATTTAAAAAGCATTTATTTCTTTTAAATGCTTTCTAAATACAGTAAGTTTATATTTGGAAAGGTTTTCATTTTGAGAAAATAAATTTGAAAAATGATGATGATTATAAGAAATAAGAATGATGATAAACCCTCCTATATGTTGCCCAAAGATACATCAAGAGAAGTACAAAGAGAAGTACAAGAGATGAGATAAATGTTTATAACATGATGGCACATGTATGGAGGAGAGTATTTTTGGGCCCTAGAGATAAAGAAAGAAATGAGTTTGGTACCGATGCTTAAGATGGAGGCGCAACCGCTGAAAGAGGCTTTGCCCGAAAGTGGTTCCATCATTTTTGCCATACTGAGTGCACCTTTAGTTAATCGGCTGGCCGAGGAGAAGGGGCTGTGGCCACAGTATCTCATCCCAGGTCACAAGGGCCGTGAAACCCTAGTACACGAGGGTAACAGTGTACATGGGCTCTATTATGAGATAATAACTAAAAATAATTGCATTGATGATTTATGATGATGTTTTATTGCTACTGGGTATGTATATAATTTATGTGACTTTCGATTTCAAAACTAGGAACATATATTTTATGATGTTCCAAGTTTTAAAACTAGGAACAAGGAGTAAAACAATTCATGGTTGTGGATTTTTCTTACTGGACTCCTTTGGGCTTATTCAGTTTTACTTCTTGTTTACAGGTAAAGACCACACTAGAATAGGAGGCCAGAATGGAGGCGGGAACAAATATTAATTTTATAATATTTCTGTATCAACTATTTGTAATAGGTGTAATAAGAAATGTGGTCATAATTTGACATTATGCAACTAAGAATTATCATTTTTCGAATTTCACTATTTATCATATTTCGTGATAAAAATTTTATATGTTTATCATATCTTTTAAAATTAAGTACTCTGATAGGCCTTATAAATCTTTGCACCATTTTAGAGAAAAAGTGACAAACCTAGCCCTAATTGAGTTGGGGTGTTACAGTAATTGTGGATGATGTAAATGTCAATGGTAATTTTTTGTTCACCACAATATAATAGGTAAATTACTATAAAGTATGCCACGGTAATTGCGCATTATGACTATTTCGATTTATGTTAATGTATGTAAGTTACAAGTCTTACACAATATAATAAGTCAATTACTTTTCTTACACAAAAACAGTAAGTAAATTACTTGTCTTTAAAAAAAATAAAAAATAAATAAATAAATAAAAACTAGGTAAATTACTTGTCTTAAACAAAAGTAGTGGGCAACACCACATCACAAAATACATTGCACCATAAGGTTTTCATTACACATTTTACTCAAGATGCATTGCAACAGTTTCCATTACGTATTTCATTACATGCTCAGGGTAACATCAACCTTGAGGAATATCTATCAGACACGGGATAAAACATCAATACAGCAAGGAGAATAAATGAACATGCTAAGGTAAACCGGTACATCATCTCTTTTGCATGAAATTTGTTCTTATGCATTTGTAAATACATTTCAAAATTAATAGATGCAACCTCCATTTTGGCCTTATATTCAACAACTTCAATCATGCATTTCAAAATTTCATTCGAGATTTTTGTTCCAATTTGCGCACATTCGGTCTTCAAATTCTCGTGCCACTCAAACAGTTTTGAAACCACTCACTTACCATGTTGACAAATACCTAGATTTACCCATTCGAAAAAGCCACATCCACGGTTGTCTGAATTCTACACAATTAGATCAATATAAATAAAATCTCACACAACTATTATGATACCATAAGCCACCAACTCTATTTCTGGACAAAATAGTGTATCTGGCTTCAACCAAAAATGCTTCATTCAAAATCCTTCCTAGAGTTTCAAAATCAATTAAAATATATCACAACCAATTTCATGAATAAACTAAACCCTAAACCATACTCAGCTATCATGATCATTTAACCAAAAACATTGAACCAAACCACCATACTCAACTATCATGACTATTACCTATATCGAACCAAAGTACTCAGCTAAAATACCCAGTTAAGCAAAACAATTTCAGAAAATACCTAGCTAAGAAAACAAATTTCAGCAAATACGCAGCTCAAATACCCAACTAAGCAAACAAATTTCAACAAACACCCAGCCACGCAAACAAATTTCAGCAAATACCCAGCTAAAAATTGTACCATCCCCAACCGAATGAAAATACCCAAAGCATATAAAATAGTCCATAGTTGCGAGAAAAAATAAGATCAAGAGCTGGGTTGCGAGAAAAAATGCCAAAAAAATCTTACCACATAATTTCCACATGTAAAAAACCTTTTACTGAAATTCGGTAGCGTGAATGTTGTTAAGATGTGTGATCTCCTCCCACATTTACACATTGGATTGTTGGTTCTTCTTCCTGCGTCGATGACTTCACTGACTTCACTGTCGACTTGATCCATAGTGGGTATCAAATGGGTATAACGAAGCAGAATGATGAAATCGTTAGCCCGAAGAAGACAAACAAGAAAAGAGGGGCTGCCCGAAGAAGAAGAAAAAGAAAAGTGAGGCTTTCGGTATGTGGGTATGAACGAAAGAAAGAATAAGCAAATAATTAAATGGTGAAGAGGCAGGGAAAGATAGAAGAGGCTTCAATAAAGTTTCAGGGGTAAAACGGGGCTCTTAATAAGTTTTCCCCACATGCGCGGCACGTGCGACCCCTTATGTTAGAATTTCACATAAAATCCTAACAGAAGGGGCAAAGTAAACGAAACTAAAAATTTGATATATGAAAAAGAGAGTTTTTTAATAATGGGGGTGTCTGCAAAAAGCACGAAAGTTTGGGGAGTAAGCAAAGTTTCCCAAAAAAGTTATTATGTATTTTAAAACTTAAAAATTAGGGTCGGTCCTATTAAAATTAAGCTTGACCTTCATTTATATTTTAGCCCTTCCATAAGAGAAATATTGGTTCCCTCCTTGACCAATATGATATTAATGGATTTAAATTCGTTATTTTAAACTTTTGATTTAGCATGTCCTAACAACGAGACTGCCTAGTTCCTTATCTCAAGAACAAGGCCATTAACTAAAAAGAAATTTAAAAAAAAAAAAAAAAAAATTGTAATTACGACCGACCTAGGGGGGAAATTAAAGGGTTTTTAATTTTTTTTACTTATGGTCCCTAAAAAAAAATAATTGGTAAATTAAATTTGGAGTTCCCTCTAAAAAGCATTCTCTAAAAGTATTTTTAAAAGAATAGTTAAATCTATAATAATAGTCAAATTCATTATAGGTACTTTTTCATCTCTAGTAGAATAGACAATTTAATTTTTTTTTTTTTTCATCTAATATGAATAGTAAATAGGCTGATTATTTTGTCGGGAATTTAGATATAAACTTCTTAGGTCAACGCGCCTTCATTAAAAACTCCCTAGGTATTTTTTTCGAAAATTTAGTCACTAGGTCAATCAAAACTACAAGAAACTCCCTACCGTTAAAAATTTTTAACACCCGTTGGGGTGGTCGTAAGCCACCCTAGGGGTGGCAACCACCCCCAAGTGGTTTGGGGTGGCTCGCGGCAACCCCTAACCACCCATGGGGTGGCTCACGGCCACCCCATGGGTGGAAAGGGTGGCCCGC
>NC_081541.1:15320193-15323780 GCF_901000735.1 Corylus avellana
ACACCAAACAGTACCGAAACGCCAGAAACGATGGCCCCAAATTATGAGGAAAAAGCAACCAAAGCGAAAGGAATTCAAAAAAGAATGACACAGGGGGAGAAAAAGAAACAGAAATTCAGGCTCTTACCTTGTTGTCGCGCGCTGATTTTCCCCCTGCTTGAAACAGAGCTCACGTCTGAAGCCACGGTGAAACGGGAACGAGAGGTTGTATTTTCGGAAGGGGTGGGGGGTGAAACGGCAGCTGGTAATATTCGCAGGGGGATGGGTGCTTCAATCATTCTGGAGAAGCCACGGAGATGGGGAGCGGGCTGGAGGATTTTGAGAAGCTGGGGATAAACGGACGCTGCGCACGGACTTGTTTGGGAGAAATATAAGGGCAAAAGTGTAAAGACATATAAGGAAAAAGACAAACACAGTGTTGAGGCCTGGGTCAAGGCTGTTGCCAAACGCCCCCTAAGACTCTAATTCTGTCCTTAGGGCTATATCTTGTGGACGTAGGTTGTTGGGTCATGGATTGGCCACGTAAAGCCGAACATACCCAGCCCAAATCTAATGAATAAACTCGCTAAGACTAAGCCCACATGAAGGCTCCGTTAGCCCAGTTCACGGGGCATAATGGTCTTATGCCGATGATAGATCGGTCATCTCACATAATAAATATATATATTATCTCTATACCATCGGGGTAGTCTTATCTCTCATATTTAAACAGATATCTACTCTCAACAGAATATGGATCAACTGTTAGCATTTAAACACAGAAACGTATGCCCAAGAAATACTCGGGCATCCCTATCTAGCGCCAACAAGACAAAACCGCTGATCCCACGATCTTAGGCCCCTAAGATCACAAAATGGCTAACAAGCCATATCCTTCGCCAATAACTGCATAGCAAGTATTCAGGGATATGGGGGCCGAAGTGTACGGAGAACAACAAACTACTCCACGCCTATAAAATGCAAGTTACAACTCAACTTTGAAGTAATCGCAACTTACTCTCCAGCTCTTTTTTACTTATATTCTATTCACTCAAATATTAACTTAGGCATCGGAGCTTCCCCACCAGAGCAACCGCCCGTAGCTTTGATCCTATTGTTTGCTATTTGCAGCCCACGCCTCCTCGAACACAGCAGCGGTTATCGAAAGGGGTGCCACATCACCACTCGAAAACTGTGCATCAACTTAGGTCATAGATAGAATCGCATAAAAATTGTTTGTCTCTATTTTATTTTGTTTTTGTTTTTATTTCATTATTATTTTCTTCATTGTATTAGAGCTTTAGGCTAACGCCAACGCTAATGTTCTATTCAAAAGGACTCGCGAGCTCGGTCGACCGACTCATTTGCCTGACTTTAACACCTCAAAGTTGCCCTTACAATTTGGTCCTTTATGTGTTTAAATCCAGGGCTTAAAGAGTGATATTCCATTATAATACACTAACTTATAGCATCCGCATCAAACTAGCCATTTCTAACATTTGTCAAAAAATTTAACAAAATCTGCAAAAAACCCCATTTATCAAACTAGCTATCAAATGTTAAAATATAACATTTGTCAAAACTTCTCTTCAAATCTAAAGAGACAAAAAGCAAATGTTATTTATTTTATTAGATTATTTTATTGACTGCTGGCGCCAACGATTTCTTCCCCTCCAACAATTTCTATTTCTATCCCTCAAGAATTTCATCCCCTCCGAATCGTTCCAAAACACCCAGAAAACTAAACACCCATTTATAACCCATTTGAGAATCGAAACTATAGAAGTTGATTTCACCTAGCACGGAAGAGACCGCAGGTTTTGGTGCTGCTCAATCACCCACGGCGCCGCCTCCTCCCTCACGAGCTCTCTCAGCCTCTCTCGTTGCCTTTGATGAAAAGCATATCACAGATTCACAAGACATATTTATACAGGAAATGAAAAACAAAATCAGAGCAAGTGTAAGAGAGAGAAAGAAAGAAAGGGGCGGCGTGAGAGTCAGAGAGAATAAGATTGAGAGGCAAGGAAGGAGAACTTATTTTCCCTCCAAAACGATGTCGTTTTGGTGTTTAACACCAAAACAACATCGTTTTGGATGTTTATTATATATTTAATTAATATAAAATATTTAATATATATTTATATGATTATATATAAATAAAGGCGGGTGTAACGGGTCACCCAAACTCAATAATTTCGTGTTGTATTTGTATCAGGTTCGCGAATTGTGTCAAAATTGTCAGTCCTAGATTGTGATTATAAAATAAAGATTTTCATAGCAATTAAAATAATTTAGTTCTATAATAAAAAATAATATTTAGTTAAAGTAGAGAAATATTTAAAAAATTTATTATTTGGTAGTCTTAAAAAGTGACTAAGTTCATTTTAAAAGTTAAATTTAATTAAATTTTACATAACTTGATTGATGTGGATGCTCTTAATCACATTTTAAATTAGAAAATGTAAATTTTTTTTTTTTTTTGGGGTGTGTCCCATTTGGACCGGACTGCCCACTAATTTATGGTGTGGGCCCAGAATATTTCGCCGAGTTGCCGAAACAATGAATTTAGCCTGATTGGAGATGTGGACATTTTTGTCTCAGTTATGAATTAAATTTTGTGTGAACTTTTGTGTGAAGTTGTCACATACTTTTTCAATTTCGGAAGGAATTATATCAGACACATCCCCCTACTCCATCTCTGTCTTCTTCCTACAGCAATTTCTAGAACTATCAGTTTCAAGTAATTTTAGGTGTCATATTAAAAATGATGTGTTTATTAAAATTATTTTTTGATCAAAATTTAATAATGGTTAATCAAAAGCCCAATAGTAATTTTAATAGCCACATCATTCCTAGTAGGACACAAGTAAGGCATCTAGAATTACTCATCGGTTTCACCGCTCATCTTTCTCAACACAACATTTTTAGTAGAAAGCAAAATAGTTACTGAAAAAATATAAATCTTTACTTTACCTACTTATTTTTTCTTACGCATTTCAACAAATTCTTTTTTATACTCTTTATTTTTTTAAAATGTTATTTTGTGTAAGCGAGGGAAAGGAAGAGGATGAGAGATAAAGTAAAAGAAAGAAAGTGTGAAAAAAAAATAATAAACAAAATTTATAGTGTGAATAGTAAATAGGCTAATCACACTATTCACATTATAAACTTTGTGTAAATAGTGTGATTTGACAAAATAGAGAATTTAGATATAAACTCTTTAGGTCAACACGCCTTCATTAAAAACTCATCAGGTATTTTTTTCTTCGAAAATTTAGTCTCTAGGTCAATCGAAACTACAAGAAACTCCCTATCCTTAAAATTTTTTAACACCCGTTAGGGCTACTCAAAACTCTCCGTTTTACCTGATTAAAATATTAATTTTTTATTAAATTAATTTTAAAAGTTAAATCTAAAATTAAAAAAAAAAAATTGAAGGGTGGCTGAGTGCCACCCCTGGCTACCCCCCAACCCCTATAGGGTGGCCTTTTTACTTGATTAAAATATTAATTTTTTATTAAATTAATTTTAAAAGTTAAATCTAAAATAAAAAAAAAAAAAAAATTGAAGGGTGGCTGAGTGCCACCCCTGGCTACCCCCCCAACCCC
>NC_081541.1:15323880-15328121 GCF_901000735.1 Corylus avellana
AAGTTTTTGACGTGTCAAAACTAACACGTCAAAAAAGTTTTTGACGTGGCAAAATTGACACGTCAAAAAACTTTTGACGTTTCAGTTTTAGCACGTCAAAAATTATCTTTTTGACGTGTCTGTGTTTAAACGTCAAAAACTTTTGACGTGTCACTGTAGACACGTCAAAAATATGGGATTTTTGACACCCACCCTTTTAACCGTTGATAAACGTCAAAAAGCACACGTCAAAAACCCCTGGTCAAAAATTGTCACAATTTTTGTAGTGACAAGAGTGACTTCTAGCATTACTCTCGGCATTAAGTTAGAATGAATAAAAAAGTCAATGATATTGATTTGAATTAAAGATATGGTATTTTCGTATTTATTGTATTTAATATTTTTACTAGATGTGTTAAATTTCTATTGAAGACTGTAAAATGAGATTTTACACCACATTCTGGTAAAAGAGACTCTAACTTTTATTATAAAAACATTTTCAATTTAGTGTGACCATTCATAATTGATAAAATAATTAAAAATTAATCATCCAATTTTTTTTTGAAATAATGAAGGAAAGAAATGGCCATCAATTTCAGGAAATAAATGATGGCAGTACCGGAGACCTAACATGTATGGCCTTTGTACTATGCCATCTTCTCTGTTTCTCTGTTAAATGTGAAGCTCACAGCCACAGGAAATGACAATGATCCCTCACTCAGGATGTGAACCTTATAACAAATTCCCTGGGCTAAACTACGGCGTGCAAAATTAGTATTTGTCATTTCTTTGATTTATAATTAGTTTATTGTGATATCAAAATGAATTTAAAGGTTTTTGAGGTATGCCAAAAAAATAATTTAGCCTCTACAGTCAAATTCCGTTCACTAATTTAACATGTTCCGTTAGTGTGACACTGACTTAAATATGATAAGTATCACAATTTTATTGGCTCTAACGTTTCATGCTATCATAATCTGTTAAGTCAGTAAACGGAATTTAACTATATGGATTATTTATTTTATTTTATTTTTTGGCATACTTCATGAACCTTTGAATTCATTTTGATACCATATGGAGTTAATTGCAAATCAGGTAAACTACTAGGACTTATATTTACATTTTTCCCTAAAATTATTTGGATGGTGCAAAAATAAAATGAATCCGAACAATTAACAATAAGATAAATAAAATGCAATAAATAAATTAAAATAGAGCAAGAAAAAATCTCACAAAGTTATAAAATCACACAATAGCGTTTTCCTTAAAGGTTAATTTCGTGCCTCCCGGAGTGTTTAACTCGATGCGATCGGATCTCTTGACACACAATCTGTAGTGCCCCAGAATTTTCAAAGCTATTTAAATAGATTATTTTGATAATGATGTTATTTTAATATCCATTGTAGCTAAGGATTTTAATTCTTGGAAAATTTATGAGAGTGGTAATTAGAGAATGGTAATTGGTGAAATAATAGGATAGTAAATGGTAGGTATAAGGATGGTAGAATAAGAAGGTAGAATAGTATAGGTAGAATGGTATAGGGTTGGTAGAATAGTATAGGGTTGGTATAATAGTATAGGGTTGGTGAAATAGTAAAATGAGGGTATAATTGTAAATTGAAGATAGAATGAGGGTATAATTGTAAATTGACGGTAGAATAGTGTTTGATTTTCTCCTATAAATAGAGCTCTTCTCCTTCAGAATTTTCACCACTCATCTCCGCTCCCATCTCTTGCATATATTCTTCCTTCTTCCGCTTTTTACTCGGTCTTTCTTCTTTCTAAGAGTGTTTACTCAGAACAGAGAGAGAAAGGGCGCGACCAAGCGCTACAAGAAAGAAAGAACACAAGAGATAGCGGACTTTAGAAATTAGTTTCAAAAGATATACTAGTGGTGTTAGTCATATTGGAGCAACTGTATTCCTTCATACCACTTTTAGCTTCAGTCTAGAGGTAAGTAAATTCACTACCCCTTCTAAAGTTACTTCATGTCATGCTATTTATTCATTCTTTAGTAAATTGTAAATGATTATTTTATTTATGTATTATGAAGTTATGTTGCATGCATGAAGGATTTCTAAAAGAATTATCTAGAAAGTTTCTATTTATTTAAACGCTTTCGAAATACAACAAGTTTATATTTGAAAAGGTTTTCAATTTGAGAAAAGAAAGTTGAGAAATGATGATGATTATAAGAAAGAAAAATGATGATAAACCCTCCTACATGTTGCCCTAAGATGCATCAAAAGAAGTACAAAGAAAAGTACAAGAGATGAGATAAATGTTTATGAAATGAGGGCACATGTATGGAGGAGAGTATTTTTGGCCCCAAGATAAGTAAAGATGAGAGTTCAGTACCGATACTCGGATGGAGGCGAAACCACTGAAGGAGGCTATGCCAGAAGGTGGTATTCCATCAACAGACCGTTGAGTGCACCAAGAAAAAGAGTTAATTGACGGTCGGGCATGGCTGAGGCCACAGTTCAGTGCCATGGTCACAAGGACCCGCAACCCTCGTACACAGGGGTAATAGTGTACATGGGCCTTATTATGAGAAAAATGATACTATATTTTCAACGAAGATATGCTAAGATGATTTACAAAGATTATTTATAATGATGCATTATGATGATGATTTATAAAGATGATTTACAACAATGATCTATTACTAGATGTAATAGTATGTATATGTTACGGGAGATGCAACCGTACATACAGATATTATTATGGCTAGAATTATATTTATTTGCGAAAATGATTTTCAAAACTGCGAACAAGGAGTAAAACTATTTATGGTTGTGGATTTTACTTGCTGGGCCCCCTTTGGGCTCATTCAGTTTTATTTCTTGTTTTCAGGTAGAAAGGATGCTGGAATAGGAGGCCGGAATGGTGTGGGAATAATTATTAATTTTCAAAGTCTTTTCATATAAGTTATTGTAATGATATGATATTCCGCAACTAAAGTTTAATGTTTTCTAATTTCGCTTGTAATAAAATCTCTTGAAAAATGTTTTATGCATTTTTCGTATCTTTCAAAATCAAGTACTCTGATAGACCTTATAGATCTTTGCAAGAACTTTTGTTGTGAAAGAAGAAAAGTAGCAAACTCGGCCTTAACAAGCTGGGGATGTTACACAATCTCTCAGGATTAGACTATAACATCTACATTTGTTAAGAACGCACTTCCAAATAAAGAAGGTCAAATAAACAACCCTTTGATTGAAATGGAAGATGACAAAAAATGAGTAGATCTATCACTCTCTTTAGTAACAAAGGAACAATTATGGAGCAGAAAATAAAAATTCACTAAAGAGTATAATACTTTTGGAATGAGATTTTGTCAAAATTGAACACTTTCTAATAGGGCTGTAAATAAATCAGTCAGTTCGACAACCCACTTGATACCCGATCAGTCTAGCTCGACTTGAACTCGAGCTCAATACTATAAAAACCCGCTCGTTACTGTAGAAACTCGCTCAATTAATAAATGATACATACTCAACTCGCTCGATAAAACTCAATAGGGGCTCGTGAGCTCAACTCGTTTAAAAGCTCGATCTGATCATTTGCTCGACTAATTATTAGCTCGTCATATATATATACATTACTCAAAATTAGTTATATAAATTTAAGTACGCATATTAATAATTAAGTAATATATGTTATAGGTTACTTAATATTTATGTGTATGTATTAGTTTTTTTTTTTTTGAATCAAAAGTAACTCATCTTATTCTCAATAGTAGAAAAATCAAGAGCTGTAAAGCTCTATACAAAAAGAGCCGATTGCCCTAGTGTAACAACATCCAGAATGGAGTTGGGTGTATCTTCCAGCCAAATTCCCTCACCTTCCTCCCTGATGGCGGCCTTAGCTAACCTGTGAGCAGCCTCATTCGCTACTCTTTTGACATGGCGAACTTCCCACGTTCTGAAGGTCTTCCTTACTTCCTGAATATCACCCGCAATATGTCCGTATTTGCTCCATGAGGGACCCGTGTTGGTGATGGCATCAACTACTTGCTTGGAATCCCCTTCTAGTATGACATCGAAGAAGCCACTGTCTCTACTAAACTCCACTGCTGCTAAAGCCCCCATAGCTTCTCCCACAACTGGTTCCTGAATAGAGTTTAGCGTTTTGCTCAAAGCTGCTAAAACCCGTCCTCTATCGTCTCTTATAATTACTCCAAAACCCAGCCGGTTCTGTTTTGAATCTGTCGCAATGTCCCAATTGGTCTTGACTTTACCCATCAGAGGTGCCTTCCG
>NC_081541.1:15328141-15329226 GCF_901000735.1 Corylus avellana
GCTACTTGTATTATGTTGTACGGAACGTATTTGAATATATTTAATTTGATTTTATTAATCATATCATTTTGTATTTTTTTTCTTGGACTTACAAAATAATTAAGTGAAATAAAAGCATAATATAGTCCTTAGAGCTTTATTATGTAGATATAGGTCATACACCAAACTACTTAAAATTTTTTGTATTTATTTATTTTATTTTGCTATTTATTTCTATTTTTTTTTATTAATTTATTCAGTTGTGAGAAGTAGCGATTAGTGACTTCAACCAAATATAAAATATAAAACAAAATTATATATAACTTATGCATGTTGATGTACTTCAGATCAGAAATTCCAAGTCATCAGATATTCTTAATGTATGGAAGATTCGAGGCTTTGTGTACGTGCAGCATCTCTCACATTTGTGTAATTCAAGTTTGAGCAAATTATCCACCCTCATATTGAGATGAGGCTCTGAAAATCGATCCTTTACAGACAACTCGGCTGCTATTGTCTAAATGCAGAGTCCCAATGCATACAAGGAATCCACCTAGCCCAAACCCTCGTCCCCAATATTTTGCTCGTGAAATGGCCCAAAATTTTCCCCATGCAATTGGATTGATTGGTGAAGCCACTTGTATTAAGAAACCCTTGTAGTGTAGTTTTAGCTTGATGATAGATTTTGTAGCTATTGCATATATAATTAGAAGCCATCATGATTGTCCACCAAAGCATGTGGGGCTGTGATGGGGATTACGCTCACATCATCAAGTGTTGAATTAGTAGCAGTCTCTTGTCCATGTGGCGGAAGGAAGCGGTTAGGCTTACAAACAAATTTGACAGAAAAACTTTTATAAACTGTTGTGGCAGAACATTATTAGATTTTTCAAAATTTGAACTTATCTTATATTTAATCATATTTTGCCACATTAATTTATAAAAATTTTTCTATAAAATTTGTTTGTAAACCTAACATTTCTCGCGACGTAAATGTGAAGGTGTGTTGAAAATAATAAGGTACTTTTAATGAGTTGTTAGCAGTCTCTTGTCCGAAGAAGTTATAAGTCAGTATCTGCATTCAATACGTTTGGGAATTCCAGCCC
>NC_081541.1:15329326-15360849 GCF_901000735.1 Corylus avellana
AGAAAATAAAAATTCACTAAAGAGTATAATACTTTTGGAATGAGATTTTGTCAAAATTGAACACTTTCTAATAGGGCTGTAAATAAATCAGTCAGTTCAACAACCCACTTGATACCCGATCAGTCTAGCTCGACTTCAACTCGAGATCAATACTTTAAAAACCTGCTCGTTACTGTAGAAACTCGTTCAATTAATAAATGATACATACTCAACTCGCTCGATAAAACTCAATAGGGGCTCGTGAGCTCAGCCCGTTTAAAAGCTCGATCTGATCATTTGCTCGACTAATTATTAGCTCGTCATATATATATACATTACTAAAAATTAGTTATATAAATTTAAGTACGCATATTAATAATTAAGTAATATATGTTATAGGTTACTTAATATTTATGTGTATGTATTAGTTTTTTTTTTTTTGAATCAAAAGTAACTCATCTTATTCTCAATAGTAGAAAAATCAAGAGCTGTAAAGCTCTATACAAAAAGAGCCGATTGCCCTAGTGTAACAACATCCAGAATGGAGTTGGGTGTATCTTCCAGCCAAATTCCCTCACCTTCCTCCCTGATGGCGGCCTTAGCTAACCTGTGAGCAGCCTCATTCGCTACTCTTTTGACATGGCGAACTTCCCACGT
Source organism: Corylus avellana (assembly GCF_901000735.1). Classification (NCBI taxonomy): domain Eukaryota; kingdom Viridiplantae; phylum Streptophyta; class Magnoliopsida; order Fagales; family Betulaceae; genus Corylus; species Corylus avellana. The sequence continues at coordinate 15,329,963 of NC_081541.1, forward strand.
TCTGAAGGTCTTCCTTACTTCCTGAATATCACCCGCAATATGTTCGTATTTGCTCCATGAGGGACCCGTGTTGGTGATGGCATCAACTACTTGCTTGGAATCCCCTTCTAGTATGACATCGAAGAAGCCACTGTCTCTACTAAACTCCACTGCTGCTAAAGCCCCCATAGCTTCTCCCACAACTAGTTCCTGAATAGAGTTTAGCGTTTTGCTCAAAGCCGTTAAAACCCGTCCTCTATCGTCTCTTATAATTACTCCAAAATCCAGCCGATTCTGTTTTGAATCTGTCGCAATGTCCCAATTGGTCTTGACTTTACCCATCGGAGGTGCCTTCCATTTCTCCTCCTCCATTCGATCCACGACAGTAACATTCATCCACCCAGCCTCCTGAATCTACTGGAAGAGCTTTAGATTCTCCAACGCCTTGCTAACAATAATTTTTGGGTCGGTGAAGTCTTCCCCGTGTACCACAGCATTCCGCCTATTCCAAATGCCCTTAGCAATCACTGCACATAACTCAACATCCTTCTTGCTGCAGCGTTCCAGAATCATTTCAATAATTGCTTCAAAGTCTCTCTCCATGGATAAGCTTTTTTGGATTCGGACATTACAGCATCCCCATACGTCCTGTGCTGCAGGGCATGACCACAATGCATGGGCCGTGGACTCAGGTTCTCGTTTGCACAGATCGCATAAGTCATTATCCAGCACCCTTCTCGTCATCAGGTTAACCTTGGTTGGGAGAATCTTATTGCATGCTCTCCATAAAAAGGATTTCGTGGGATTTGAGATCTTCATCTGCCAAATCGAATTCCATAGATTGTTACCTCGTGTACTATTGGATCTTTCGCCGATGGATCTTTTCTTTTTGTCCATCTCTAGATAATATGCACTCTGGACCGAAAACTCCCTCGTGCTAGTTACCCGCCAATAGAGTTTGTCACGTTGATTGTAGCGGCTAATGGGTAGCGAACAAATAATGTTTGCTTCAGTTTCATAAAATAATTCCCTTACTATCTGAACGTTCCAGCTGTGCGATTCATGATCAATTAACAAGCTGACCTTTGCATCATGGTTGAGTTCTGGACAGAGAGATTGGATTTGGTAAGATGATGGTCTTGGTAACCACCTGTCCCCCAAGATGTTCACTGATTTACCATCCCCGATTCTCCACATCAAACCTTCTTCGAGCAGATCCATTGATGCCATAATACTTCTCCATGCCAACGAGGGTCTATTCCCCAGTTTTGCTTTCAACAAAGTGTCATTAGGATAATATTTCGCCTTTAGGATTGTAGCGACCAAACTGTCCGGATTTTGGAGGATACGCCACCCTTGCTTAGCGAGGAGTGCTTTGTTGAAACATACTAGGTCCCGAAAACCCATTCCTCCTTGTGATTTTGGCCGTTCCAATTTCTCCCAACTCATCCAGTGAATTTTCTTCTCATTTTCCTTGTGACCCCCACCAAAACCTTTGCATAATGGAATTGATCTCCTTACATAAAAATTTCGGTAGCAGGAAAATACTCAAACTGTACTTGGGAATAGCCTGTACGACCGCCTTCAAGAGAATTTCTTTTCCTGCCTGGGATAAGAACTTGGTTTTCCAGTCATTGACTCTTTTACTTACACGATCTTTAATTGATTGGAATTCTCTGATTCTGGATTTTCCAACCAAAGCAGGGAGACCTAGATATTTGTCATACCTTTGGGTAGTCGGGACTCCCGCTAATCGAGTAATCACTTCTTTGACCTCAATGCAATTAGTTAACATACTATCTAGTTAGTTCATAAACTAATATATTATCTAGTTACTTAATATTTAAGAGCCTAACTCGAGCTCGAGTTGAGCCCGGCTCGACTCGAATTGGCTCAAATAGCATTCTTAATGAGCTTTAGTTTGAGCTCGCCCGAGCTTCCAATGAGCTAGTCTTAAATACACATTTCATAGCTCGGCTCGAATCAACATCTTCGTAATGAATCAGTATTAAAATCTTAAAGCTTGAACCGCCCTCGTTTCTAATATAGACGTGATGGGATGTTGTTTCTTTTAAAGATCATTACCATATAATCCATGTATTAAAAACAAACGATCAACACATGACCATGCATTGAAAACAAATGGTTTTAATGTAATGAAACCAATGGTAAAAGAGAATGAAGCTTGTAAAAGTTTAAATGCCCAAACGGTCATAAACCGTATATCTGATTTTTTTTTTCCCCCATAAAAACTCATTATTGTATTTGAATGTGAAACCATTAAGTATTTGCAGGTAACTGTAAAAAAATTAATAACCAATGGGTAGAAAGTGAAAGTGTTTGTAATACTACAATACACCTAAGAGAAAGATTCTTAGATTCGCTAAGATATCCTAATTTCCAAATTCTATGTACCTCATCTTTCATTCATATATAAATAAATAAATAAAATAATAATAATAAGTAGCTCATCTTTCTCCATATATAGCCGTTCCCTCGACAATTCGGGAGAGGTAAATGAGTAAACTTTGGGAGGTTTAATATTCTCTAATAATGTAAAGGAACCACTCCCTCAAGCAATTTTATTTTATTATATAGATTTCCTTCTTTTAACGTACATATGCAAATGCTTCTTTTAATGTTCACATGGAATAATACAATCAGGGAAATCTTTTATCCATAGTTTTTCAGACTGTAAGGAGAGAGCTAGTTTAGCGAGTTTGTGGGCTTCCTCGTTTGCTTGCTGTGAGACATGCTCAATCTTCCCAACTTCTATTTTGCATCTTGCACCACTGCGCCATAACTACCCCACCAATTGTCCTTTCTTTTAAAAGCCTGAACTATTTCAAGTGCATTCCTTTCCAGATGAATTTTCTGCCACCCCATATTGGAACACAGCTCAACTGCTCTCCAAGCAGCCCAAGCTTCCGCTACGGTTGAATCCTGGATAAAAGGTTTTGTGTCACAGTATGTGGCCAGCACCTGCCTCATATGGTCTCTACTAATCAGCCCAATCCCCATTTTCTTATTTTTCAAGTCCAAGGCAGCATCCCAATTCACCTTTATAAATCCTGTCCTTGATACCTCCCATTGCCGCCGCATATTATTTGTTCTAGGGACCATGGAATCAGTTCTTCGCACATTCTCTGCCTAGGCAAATTCGTGAAGCTAATTCCGAGCTTGTTGAATCACCATTGTAGGGGACATCATGCCTTTTCCAAAAAACACACCATTTCGTCGAAGCCAAATATGATGCGCAACAGCAGCACATAATTGCAACTCAAAGTCATTCAACTTCGTCAATAAACCCTTAAACAAAGTCCAGAAATCTGCTTCTTCATAATTACACATTTGCAGCATCCTTGGGCATTCCAACCACACATCCTGTGCCGCAGGGCAGCTCCATAGGGCATGGGCAATTGTCTCTTCTATTTGAACACAAATCGGGCAACATGAATCTAAAATAATATGTCTTCTATGCAAGTTACCTTTGGTTGGAAGGATATTTTGGCAAGCTTTCCATAAGAACATCTACACTATCCTTGGTATTTTTAGATTCCAGACCTTCTTCCAAACTTCACTGGTATCCCTTATTGATGAGCTTGATCCACTCGCCCTAGCCTTCATGGATTTCGCAAGATGGTAAGCACTGCGAACCGTAAAATTCCCCTTCCCAACTTATCCTCCATCCGAGATGGGCAAATGACCATCTTACAGATTTGTACATCTTCCACATCCACGAAAATTTCGTGAACCAACTAAACATCCTACCAACGTGTGTCAACATCAATTAGTGAGCTTACCTTTGCATCATAAGGAAGAATAGCAGCTGGGGATTGAATAGTGTGCGTTGTGGGAGTAGACAACCATCGATCACCCCATATCTTTATGGATTTGCCATCTTCAACCCACCAAATTAGCCCCACCTCCAAAAGCCTTTTTGAGTTCCAAATGCTTCGCCATGCAAACGAAGGCAGGTTGCCCAAATTAGAATGCAAAAATCCCCATTAGGGTAATACTTAGCCTTCATAATTTGAGCTACCAAGGAATTTGGCCGTTGGAAAAATCTCCATCATTGTTTGCTAAGAGGGCCTAGTTGAAGCATTCAATGTCTCTGAACCCCAAACCTCCTTGCTCCTTAGATAAACCCAATTTCTCCAAACTCAGCCAAGGTACTCTTACTAGGTTATCTTTGTGCCTCCACCAAAATCGCAACATCATGGAGTTCAAATTTTTACATAAAGACTTAGGGAGTTTAAATACACTCATGGTGTATGTAGGGATGGCCTGTATAGTAGCTTTTAGAAGCACTTCTTTCCCAGCCTAGTTCAAAAACCGCTCATTCCAACCATTTAAGCGCTCCCAAACTCTCCCTTGGATCTTCTTAAAGCTCACTCTAGATCGTCCAACTAATTCCGACAACCCCAAACAATTTTCATAACTTTGGGTGGACAGGATTCTTGCTTCCAAAAGGATTTATGCTTGGGTTCCTTGAGGGGTGTTCTTACTATGGAAAATGGAGGTCTTGTCCCTGTTGAGTCTTTGCCCCGATGCTCGTTCATATTCTGTTAAAATTTCTTGTAACCTGCTCTACTTCCTCATATTTGCCTTACAAAAGAGAATGTTGTCATCAGCAAAAAATAAGTGACTTAACCATACCCCACCTCTTGTAATAGGCAAGCTAGAAATAGTCTTCTTCAATTCTTCTCTCCAAAGCATATGACTTAACCCTTTAGCACACAAAATAAAAAAGTACAGAGAAAGTGGGTCGCCTTGCCTGAGAGCCCGAGTAGGGGATATATTTCCACATGGTTTGCCGTTGATTAGTACTGAATACGACACCGTACGGACCCAAGTCATAATCCACCGAAGGCGTCTGGCTGGCAATCGCCCTTAATTGGAGGCGCCTGCCATCTAGGTGCCCTTATTTAATGGCGCTTGGCTGGCAAACGCCCTTAATTAGGGGTGCCTGCCAGCTAGGCACAAAAATTATTTTTGTTAGCGCGCGAACTTAATTTTCCTTATGATTCCCCAGCTCTTGCCTAGTACTTTCCCCCTCAATATTTTCCCACTCCCCGTATAGTATCTTTAATTCAAATAAATCGTTGGCCACCCCCTCCCCCGCCCTCTTTTTTTTTAAAAAAAAAAAATAATAATAATTTATATATTTAATATATTTATTTACTTTTAAATAAGAATGACATGTATCATCATTCTATTAGTGATGACGTAATACACTAATGGAATCCGTTAACTATTTTGACGGAATTTGATTACAGGAATTAAATTATTATTGTGGCCTATCCTGATAATTTCTGAATTAGTATTATTTTTGTTTTTATATCACATAGATGAATTTTTAATCTAGACAACCACATTAACTGATTTTGCATTTATATATTTTTTATTTTAAGCCTCTTTTAAATGTTTTTTTAGTTTTTAGTATTTACTTTTTATTTTTATAAATAAATTTATAAGTGTTTTTTAATTTTAATATATTTATATTTTTTGCTTTTGCAAGCGGGAACTTAGGGTCAGTTTGGCAACCGGTTTGGCCTAGACACTGTTCACCATTTGACCGGTTGACCATTAACTTTGAATTTTCAACCTCAAAATTTCACACCCTTTTGACCATATTGCCCCTTGCGCTCCATCCTTCAGTTATTGAATTTTTTTTCCTTGAAAATCCCACAGAACCAGGCCAGGCGTCCCCCCTACGCGAGCATCCTGAAACAGTTTTTTTTTTTTTTTCCCTTGAAAATCCCCTTGCCCACCGAACCAGGTGTCCTCCAATTCGCGTCGATCAACACGGCTTCTTCTTGAGATTTTGTGCTCGTCAATCGAAACCCACTTGACATTCCCTTCCGAATCCTCAAAAACCGTAAAAATAGGACCCGACCCAATACCTCAATCCTCGATATCCTTCTTATACTGGTCAGCCCAATTCTCTAACTTATTCCACATTATAGATTCACTCAAACGTTTTGACTTGAATTCCTCCCTTCCACCATTTTCAACTCTATCAACAACACCACCATGATCAGAGTCACTCTCTTTTGCACCACCAAAATTTAAATCATCTTTAATACCGCTATCATCCAAACCAAGATTCGGTTTTTGGAAATCAGAGCTGGGTTTGTAAGTAATGGGACTGTTATGCACCTGTTGATAATCAACGAGCTTTTTCCTCAGCGAGTTCCGGCGACTCGTGGGTCGACCAAAATTCGCAAGCACCTAGAAATTTCTGCTGCTACATGATGGTAAATATATTGGAAATGACGTGTTCTTGTAGAAATTCGAGTTAGGGATGTTGTACCTAAATGGGGTTCTCTTGCTCCATGCTTTAATCGGGAATTTGGGAGAGAAAGGTGAAGTTCCAGAAAGAGTAAGAGGTATTTTTGGGTTTGGAGGAGTGAGAACCTCCATGGATTAAGACAGTTGAAAGAGATGAATCGTAAGGAGAGGTATTGTAGAGGCAAGGGAATTCCCTTCTGTAAATCAGAACCTCCCATAAAATGGTGGTAACATTATTCCACGATCATTGCTATGCACACTAGTAAATTCTCTAGCTCGAATCGTATACCCTCAAAATTACACTCATCCTCGTCGTCTGTGTCGGATGCATCCGAGTCGGGCAATTCATCGATATTGTCCGCCCAATGACGTGCATTACCAATGTTACCATTAGACGGACCTGCTGCATACATATCAACAGACCTGCATTTAAATGAGATGATTAACGTCACATTCTAGTCATAACATTCGTAAACGTCATCAGGCTATATTCAGTCTATAAATATTAATAACATGCAACCGGATAATTAAAATATGAAAGTAACAGTAGGTTAATAACATTAATCATTAGTGTTAAAAATGTTCCCCTACTCCATAATAAGCATCCATAATATAGCATAACGTTGTGCCTCTAATATTGCAATCAAACTGACTTAAGCGGTTAGAATAGAAAATAGTCAATGGACACACAAAAAACTACAACAGAAAATATTAGCCTAAAACATAAGCTTCAATTGTCGCTGTCTGGATCAATTTCATTTAGCCAATGACGTACACCGTCGTCATTCATTTTCAACAGTATCCTTGCCCAAGTTAGATTGCGGACCTTCTCGCATGCTTTGACATATTTTTCTGTGGGCAATGACATTTCAGCTGCCAACACATTGATACGGTCCATGATGTTTTCCTCAGGGTACTGGCTGGGAGGGGGCTTATAAGAACCACAATCGCCGGGTGAATGGCCATCACTAAGCTTGCACCTCTGTAAATAGTCCGATCTTAAGACATCGTACTCGCTTCGCAGCTCCGAGATAATCTGCTTACCCTTGGATGAACGCTTGCTAGAGTTCGATCCCTGCAAGTGAGAACCTTCCCTCTTCAACTTCCCTTTTCCTTTTCCTCTTGCCTTGTGAGATGATGCACAATGGGGCTCCATGAGGTCTATGATCGCCGCAGGGTTGTTGAGATCGATGTCATTCTCTTCACAATCGCTGCCCGGGGGTGATTATGTGCTGGCATACCTTCACTTTCCAGAGGATGTTGAGCCCTCAAACATGTAGCATAGGTGCTTGAAGTTTGCCGGGGGGCCATTTCGAAATTTGTAGTACTTCTTGAGGCTCGTTGTCTGAGAAGGAAGAGCAAATAAACGAAAAAAACACAAGAAAAAACACAAATATAACAATAAGTACGTCAACTCGCATAATTAAGGAAATATTAGACATAATATTAGTGGCGTACCAGTCAAATGTGTTCCCATTGCTCCGGAGTTCCCGTGACAATCCCCAAATCATCATCCCACCCACAGCCGGTGCCTGCCTTATCTCGGACAAATTCTGAGAAGTACACCCAAAGCTCCCTAAGATGCTTAATTTTGTCGCCAACCTGTTTTTGTGTGTAGGCGGTGCCATCCTTCAGCCGTCTGTTTAATTTTTTCGTGATGTTCGGCATATGCTTCCCAAAGGGATGGCGAACTCCGTCATCTTGGCAGTTACAAAGAATATGCACCAAGATATCCTCATGCTCTTGTTCCCATTTCACATTTACCAACGGGATGGGAACTTTTGGTGGGGATGGGGTTTGCATCCCATGCTTTCGAGGAAACTTACGGGGAGTGGTAAAGAACGACATCTACGAATATGTATAGAAAACAGCAAAACAACGTGCATAAATCATGTATGATACTTATCTACCAACCACAATCAACACAAAACTAATATTTTACGTAGACACTCGAACTAATATATACGATTACGTGAACTGTGATACGACATATATACAATAAGCAGGAAAATAGGTTAGGCACAAACAATTTATAAATGAAGCAAGCTTTGGTATAAAATAAGAAGTCTACCTTGAAGTTGTTGGAATGTCGTTGTCGCAGAAAGTGGTGGCATATTAATCATAATTGATGAAAGACCCTAATACCATAGACAACACACAGATACACATATTTAGCATACTTATGGCCAATTTTTCATGGCCAGCAAACAAAGCGCCATTTATCCATTTGCTGAAAATGTATATGAATTTATAACATCTCGAGGAGTTACATATTTTGATTAGAAGTACAAAATAAGCCCAAGAAGATAAAGCGATAAAATCTACTTATAAAGCAAAACCAACATGCATGCATACATGCAAAACCCAAGATTATTATATAGTAGGGGATTTGATTCTTATGAGTGCAGATTTAGACAATTGTTTTCCCACAACTTTATAAACAGAAGCTGATGTTGACTTTCACACGTTTTGTTTTCCTAGCTAGGATGTTATTGGCATTCTTGTTTTCATTTCTGTAATTTGAACTAGCAAAACTATAGGATAAAGCAAGAAATGCCCAAGGGAGAGTAATCCCTACGGATTGTAAATTGTATTTGGACCTCTAATCAGTAAATGTCCCTCTGAACTGGTTCATGTCAGGAAAATGGCCAAATTAATTGTTTTTTTTTTCCTTCTCAGCAACAAGTGCTTCTTGCAAAACCCAAAAAGTTTGATCTCCAAAGTTTCTAAAAGCCATAATATGTCTTCTTCTAAAATCTAGAACATGTTGCTTTCCTCCACCCTCCCTTAAGTCCCTTTATCCCTCATTCTAATCTTATGCTTTCTCTCTCCTCCATGACCATGACTTCAGGGGTATGCTAAGTTCAACCATCATGTACAATTGGTAGGATCTTTCACTGTCATGGACTTGCATCCCTAGGGCAACAAATAGGTTGATAATATTTTGAGCTATGCTTAAATTATATTTCCTGTTTCATTGCTAGATGTTTCAATCTCTTTTTTAGTGTGACCCCCCCAAAGAAGAATTTGTATAGATCCTACCTATGGAGAATCTGTATAGATCCTAACTACGGAGAATTTTATGTTTATTTTGTGGTATATTGTATTTTGTTCTTTCTCAATATTAACAGACAACTTAAATACAAAATATTTTATAAACAATATGTACACCATGTCAGAATACTTTTTCAAGTGAAATGCCGAAAAAAAAAACCAAAAGAAAAATCCCCCTAGACATTGCTTTAACAAATATAACTCTGTATCCAAATACAATTCTAGACTTGTTCAAGTCAAATGACTAAAAGGGGGGAAAGAAAAACCCTACTAAATGAGTATATAACTCTGTATCTTTATACACTTCTCCAATTAGAAGACAATTGAATCAAACAAAATTGCATATACACTTGGAAAATAGGAAACCAGCCTAGGACACAAGCAAACAAAGTCTGCAATCAATAATAATTCAAAAGATTCTCGGACCCCTGTTAATGATATCACACAATCTCATGTGGGCAACAATATCTAACATACACAGCAAAACTTGCCCTGGTCTCTACAAGCAGCTGTGAAAAACGAAACCCAAACTTTGGACACAAATGTTGTGGTGTCTAATTTTCCTCTTTCTCAATGGGGCATGCATAAACAGGTTTTCAAGCAATTTATTGTGATTCTGCCAACATTTATAAGGAAAAACCAAAATACAATTCTACGCAAGATAACGAAAAACCCAAACCTACAAAATTAAATTCTACAGAACCATAACAAAAAGCTATATGCAGTACCTTGGATCGTGATCGTGTGCGTGGAGCCGTGGCTAGAGCTCTTCTCCACCGAGACTGGCGTCTGGCTTCACAGGCAGATGAATTTCTGGATGGGTGCTCTGGATTTTTGGGAGGCGAAGCCTCTAATATACCCGAGGAAACGGTATTGAGGTCGAGCATTGTGGGGACACGAATCATGGGAGTTGTGGGCCAGCGTGTTAAGGAGAGTGCAAACTAAGCCCATACGAGGGGTGGGGGGCTAGAGAAATCCACTGGGTTTCGCGCCCTGCCAGACTGGCGTGATGGGGGGGGAGGAGTGCCTGCTCGCGCCGCAGGGGGTGGGGCGGCGTCGAAAATGGTTTTCCCTCGGTGTGGCGGTGATGTTAGGGAGGGAATTTACAAAACAAATGTCATGAAGTGGGGAACAAAATGAAATGGTTTTCCTTAAGCGGCCGGACGATGTGAGGAGGGGGGGGGAATTTTCAAACTCGCGCAAAAGAATTGGGGGGGGGCAGAAATTAAATAGTTTTTCAGCAAGCGGCTGGAACGTGTGAGGGGAGGGAGAAATTTTGCACACAAAGCGTAGGGGGTGGGGGGGGCGAGAAATCAGAAATGGTTTTCAACAAGGCAGCTTCGGACGCATGTGAGGGGCACTGTGTTGGGGAGACGCTGGCCTTTTTCCTTTGTTTAGCGTGGGAAAGACACAACACCGGGCTTGTTTCAATTAGTAAGAGGTAGGGGCAAAATGGGGAAAAGTGGATAAATTGTTACCCCAAAAACCAAGCCTTGACCCAGACACTGAACAGTGTCTGGGTCAAGGCTGTTGCCAAATAAAGCCTTAATGAACTAGAGACTATCCAATTAGTTATATTGAATAAGTATTTTTGTCCTATCAAAAAGTGAAAAGACAAAATTATTGCCCACATATATCTAACTGAATATTCTCCAGTTCAAATAAACCAAAGATGATCATGTTCCCCAAGGACTATATTTGCTCTTATTCAATGGATAAATTTACAATACAAGAAAGTCCATATTTATAAAAGTTTGAGAGAATACAAAACTGTATAAATATTAAATCAAATCAGATTTGAATTTACTTTATTTTTCAAAAAATCTTTTTGCCCTCTTGTGTTTATGCTAGTTGGTTCACATCACGGCCGGTAAGCAGTGGGCAGTCAAAATGCGCACCCACCCCCAAAGTTGTAATTTCTCACGTTCAACTAAGCAAGCATGGAAGCATAGTTGTCGCGTAAATCACGTTCAAGAAACCAAGCATAAAAGCATTGTTAACCAATTCCAAGACATATCAATAGCTTTTCTCTTTACTCATAAAAAAAAAAAAAAAAAAAAAAAAAAAAGCCTTTTCTCTTTCACTGCCAATTTTGGTCAATAAAGAGAAAGTGCATATTGTATCTGGTCACACACTTCTTTGCCTTCTCAAGCGGTGGAAAGCTTTGCTGCTTATGAAAACGTGTGATTAAAGAGGCATTAATTATTTAAAAATATTAAATTGTGATTCGTCTTTAAGAGGTAGTTCAATCGGTTAGATATTACGCTTCATAAAATAGAAGTCATTAGTTCGAATCATTTTCAAAGGAAATGAAGCATTTTCCTTTAAACAATTTAAAAAACATACAATTAAGAGTTTAATAAAGGAGAAATGGAAAATTACAGTTTACCCTTTTAAAGTTGACAGCGTTTTTCAATTCAAACACCAAAGTTTCAATTTTTGCAATCCACCCCCACAAATTTTCATTTTTTTTTTTCAATTCGACCAATATTATCCCAAAATTCTCATATTGTCCCTAATTTTTATTTTTTTTTATTTAAAAAAAAAAAAAAAAAAAAGTTCCAAATTTGGTGAATGCAAAAATGGTCAGATGGCCAATAGCTATCACCCCGAATTTTTTTTTTTAATTTTTATAAAAAATAAAAAAATAAAAAATTATGAGCAATATGTGAAGTTTTGGATACAATTGATCAAATTGTAAAAATTTAAAACTTTGGAGGGTGAATTGCAAAAATTAAAATTTTGGTGTTTAAATTGAAAAACGCTATCAACTTTGAGGGGTAAATTATAATTTTACCAAAGAGAAATAGTAGGAATATCAAAGGCTGTACTTAACGTTGAATCCATGACTTCCACTTTCTTTCTTTTTTCTCTTTTCAAAGCCATGACTGTTTACTCGTAAAATATGGCAGTGGAGAATAATAAAATCACATTTATTACTAAATTAAAGTGCCTTGATGAGAAAGAAATCAAGGCTTGACATTTATTTAAACCAAAAACAAAAAAAATTAAAAAAAAAAAAATTCACTTAACCTCCTTAAACTACCGTCCCAATGACAATTTACGCTCAAACTATCAATTACGACAATTTACCCCTCAAACTATCAATTACGATAATTTACCCTTCAAACTATCAAAACAATGACAATGTACTCTCCAATGCTAGCAAAATGACGAAATTATCTCTATAGAATTTTCAATAAGACAAAAATACCATTAAAATTTTGAAAAAAATTTAAATTTATTATTTTTGTTTTTATTTTAGTAACAGTAATTTCGTTATTTTTTAAAAACTTGGGGTACATTGTCATTATTTTAGTAGTTTTGGAGGTAGATTAGCATTGGGGTAATAGTTTAATTAAGGGGGTTAAGTAGATTTTACCAAATATATATATATATAACTTATTTTTCTTACGCATACTTCCTAATTTACGTTTTGTTTCTACTATTTTATTTTTCTTACTTGAAAAACAAAAAATTAAAGTGCAATAATGATAGCAAAGACTTTGCCAGGGGCAACTTTGGATGATGAAGACTTTAGACCACATGCGACGAATAATAGCGTATTTGGCGACCGTTGGAATATATTCCTTTTACTTGAGGAAAGCTAAATCCAAACAAGCTTAACTTTCTTCTGCTCTTGAACACGCCAGACAGGAATTTCTTCGACTTGTCTAATACGCCGAATAACCTTTTTATTACAAAAATAAATTGTTTACTGTTTATTATTTATTAACATTCATCCTTCTAATTTCAGCGAGTAGCTTCGTGAAGATAATTTTTTGGCAGATATGAAGTAATCAAGATGTCAGAATCAAATCCATACACAAAATATCAAGCTGAATTTATTTATTAATTTTTTTAAAAAAAAAAAAAAAAAAAAAAAAATTTAACTAGCGACTTTCGTTTCATGACGGATGGTCTTCATCCGATTGAATTACCCATTTGAGACACCTAGTTATTGATTTTGACAAGAGATTGGAATTTTCCGGCCCTTTAGTCTTTAGAATGCCAGTATAGCATAAAATGTTTTGTGAATATATTTTTTTTAAGAGGTAACTTCACTTTATACCTCTGAATTTGATAAGTCCTTGAACTTTATAACCTCTCAATTTGAACTTATGAACATTCAATTATAATCAATTTAAATTCCCCGTCAGATTTTAAACATTAAAAGTGAGGCAATGACGTTTATACCCTAATTTTTAAAAAAAAATTTAAATTTATCCTTAACTTCAAATTAAAAAAAAAAAAAAAAAAAAATCACAAGGTGACCCACGGTTGAGCCACCTTGTAACCCTTTTTCTTCAATCTTTTTAAATTTTCTTTTTAATAAAAAGAAAATTGAAGGGTAATTTTGTCTTTTTAGAGGTTTAATGGCAAAAATTGACCGAGGAGGTAAATTGACTGTAATTAAAAGTTCACGGGTTCAAATTGAGAGGTTTTGAAATTCGGAGGACTTGTTAAATCGCGTGATAATTTAGGAGTTTAAAATGAAATTATCCTTTTTTTTTTTAATATTTAGCTTGCAGAAAAATAAAAACAAAAATAAAATTTTTAAAATAGCTATTCTTATTTTTTTTAAGAGAAATAAATACTAGTCTTCGTAAGGAAATAACTATTCCCACGAAAACCAAGCTTTCTTGTTTCTTTTTCAAGCTGAAATTAGGTTCTAAAGAAAAGAAAAAAATGCTGAAATTAGGTTTTCTGTCATCTGCAGATTAAGGACCTATCTCCCAATACATAGTTGATTATAACGGGATAACCAATCGGCTTTGTTAGGCCCACCATATGTAATACTCAAAACTCAAAAGGATACCCTACCTATAATGTTGGCAAAAACCAAAAAAAAAACTAAAAAAACTAAAAAAACTAAAAAAACTAAAATTTACAATTTTATCCCAATACAACACTACCAATGGGTTGCTCTTATCAAAAAAGAAAATATTAATTTAATTTTGGGAAAAATCATACTTAGTCCTTAGGTTTTTATCTTATTTGAATTTAGTCATTGAGTTTCTAATTTCAATAATATAATCTTTAGGTTTTGTCCAAATTTTAAACAGGTCATTAATTTTGTCATTTTTTAATCAAAATTAATGGTTTGTGATATGTCATGTGTGTCTCAATTGACAATCCAGTGTTAATATCAGCACCTAATGTCTATGTCATATCATTAAGCGCCACGTCATCTATGGAAAACAAAAACAAAAAAAAAAAACAAAAAACAAAACAAAACAAAAAAAGCCCAACTCCATAAACAAAATCCATCTTCTTCATCCTCCTAATTTTTTGGATTTGTAACATTAGAGGGAAAACCACGAATCACTAATTGAGCGTGAATGGTGACGTGTAAATTAGTAATACTATTCAAATGTCACTATTTTACACTATTTCGTAACACTATTTTACGAATAGTGACGTTTGAATAGTTAAGTCGTAATTTATTGACATTTTCTAAAAGTGTCACTATTCAAATGTCAATAAACCCTTGAATTTTTGCAGTGCATTGATATTGGGTGATGTCATGGACATTAGCATGTCAAATGAGATACACATTACAGATGAAAAATCATTAATTTTGACAATAAAGTAATAGAATGACAAATTTGAAATTTTGGCAAAACTTAAGGACCTTATTTTTTAAATTGAAAACCTAAGGATTAAATCCAAATAAGATAAAAACTTATTGTCTAAATATAATTTTTCCCTTTAATTTTAACAAGCTCGTGAAAATCCCATACTCAATTTTTAGTCATTGTCCTATTATATTTCTCAAGTAATGTTAGAAATTATGTTTTTATTTCATAATTATTATATAAATGTGATAGTCTTAACTAACCATTAGATCAATCATTGTTTTTTTTTTAAAAAAAATAAATAAATAAATAACAGCTGATTAAGACTAACACAACAACATTGTGAAATGAAAATAGAGACTCACTTCTATCAGGATGTGGTGTACGTAAAACTCTTTTTTACAGCCTTCAATACAAATTTGATACATCAAGTAAAAAATCAAATACAATGGAGATGAAAACACCGTATCTTTAATTCAAATCACTCTCATGAACTTTTCCATCAATTCTAATGCAATGCCCACCACTCACCACTAAACCCCCACCCACCTTCGAGCCCGCAACACCGGAGTCTCCAAAACCAATCAAGATGGTAAATCCCATGGTTTTATCAATTGGTATTTTGTCAAGAGAAGTGAAATTATTTTATGTGAATAATTATATCATTTTTTGGTGTTTCAAACTCTGATATTTGCTTCTTATTGGAGAGACCAAAACTTGATTCAAGTGTATGCCGGAGGAGATACAATTGTTTTCACATTTTGATCCTTCGACAGTTTTAGCATATCACCTTTGTTTCTCGTCTGATATGAAAGCAATAGATGAAACAGAAAAATTCAATTTTAAAATAATTATAAGATAAGAAAGATTAGAATTAGTTTGAGCAGGGTCCACCTAATTAGTAGTAGAGAATCATTTCCCACATTTCAAAGAAGATAATGTTGGATCAGTAACTCCGACTCACACTTCACCAAGAACATGGTGAAACGTCTGTGCCTCCAAAATGTTGTGAAAGAGAATCTTTCTGATTATAACCTTTTCTATTTGAGTAAGAGTTATATATATAAACCCTATTTTTATTTCACAATTATAGCATAATGTTGTGGTCTTAACTAAAACTTAATTTTTTTTCTTATTTAATGACCGATTTAAGAGTTCGTTAGAATTTTTGTATCAGTATTGTGGGATAAAGATGCAGTTTTCAACATTGAGTAATGCTAAAAATTACATTTTTTTTTTTTTTTAACTATCCATCAATGTCGATGTGACAGTTTTTCAACCAACATTTGGATTAGTGTCATTGTAAAAAAAAAAAAAAAAAAAAATCCAAAGGTTAGTACTTAGTTGGAACTGTCACATCAATACTGTGAGATAGTTGTGAAATAAAAATGTGTTATATATCATTACTTCTTCTTTTTTTAATATAAAGAGTACTACTAGAAGTTACATTTTTATCATACAATATCTCACAATGTTAACGTATCAATCTCAACCAACTCTTAGATTGGTCTTTATTAAAAGGAAAATATACATATATTTGATTCATTGGCTCTAGCTACCATGTCACGATTGTAGAATAAAAAAATAATGATATATAGCATTACTCCAACAGAAAACAATAACCATTAGTACTAGCTATTAGTTATGTATTATGTTGGGGATAAAATTCACTACGAGTCTCATTATCTTTCAACAATCCTCTACTATCTCTCCATTTTCTCAACTACTGACATTATCTTTCCACTATTTCAAATTATCTCTCAATCATTTGAAGGGAGAAGATCGAGGGAGCAGTTACACTGATAAAATCCTATAAAAGGGAACTCAAGGCCTCGGTATAGGGGATGGATCAATCAATTCTCAATATATTGTTAGATTTTGACTCCATATACAATTGCTAATTTAAGCGTCATAGAATCTCCGGAAAAGACCCCTTTAATGCTTTTATTATTTTGTAGGAGCCTGAAGATCGAAGACGCTTCATAGTAAATGCATAGGAGGTAGCACGACATATAGCATGTTTAACACAGATTGAAGTCCACATTACGGGGAAGTTCTAATGAAGCTAATTCAAGAGAAATATTGGTGGGAAGTTTGATATGAATTAATTTAAAAGTAAATTCCAACAAATTTCATGGGAGTGGGTAATCAAACACTCCAACATGTGCCCATTGCCTAACCCAACAGATCACGTAAATGCCCATAAACAGCTAATGCACACGAACTCATCATGATCATTGTCTCCAATTGCCTACATGCTTACCCATTTGATGAAACACCATATCAGACGTAATGCCTTGATCACCGTCCATTTCATCTACCCATGATGATTCCGATCCTTTCTCATTACAATATAACAAATTGATATAATTGCTCCGATGCTGCAATCCAACGAATTAGGATCCTCTCCAAAATGAACTTATTCCGTTGTTGCAATAAAACGAATTAGGATTTTTTTCTAAAATGAATTGAAAAATATCTATTTAGTATTTTAGTTATAATTGATGAATATTTTTATTTTTTCTACCTCTTTGAAGGAATGCATAGCATTAAGTGTTGGCCCTGGATCACCGTTGATTTTTTTAATCAAAAGGTGGACCCCACTAATCCCCTGTTAAAATCAGTGGAAGGAACATTCCTACCAATCCCATATGGTACTTTTGTCTCTCCCAACACGCAGACATACGAATCATCAAATCCAATGGCACTCTCTGCGAACGGCGAGATTGAAGAAGCGATCGACGCGCATTTCAAGCGATTCGACGTCGTTTCGGACGAGTCCGACCACTCCTACCTCAACCTGAACCGCCCCAAAAAGGACGGCGGAGATTGCTTCATCAACGGGAACAGTAGGACCCACAAGAAGATCATGCAGGAGTGGAGGATCCTAGAGAAGAACCTCCCCGAGACGATCTTCGTGCGGGCCTACGAGAAGCGCATCGATCTGCTCAGGGCGGTGATCGTCGGCGCTGCGGGCACGCCGTACCACGATGGACTCTTCTTCTTCGACTTGGCCTTCCCGCCCGATTACTCCACCAGCCCGCCCCAGGTCCATTTCCGCTCGTACGGGATGAGGCTGAACCCGAACCTCTACGCCAACGGGAGGGTCTGCTTGTCGCTGCTCAACACCTGGGCCGGTAAGAAGAGCGAGAAGTGGAACCCATGTGAGTCCACTGTGCTCCAGGTCTTGCTTTCGATTCAGGCGCTGGTTCTCAACGAGAAACCCTACTTTAACGAACCGGGTCACGGGATGTTGGGTCGGGCTATCTGGGAAAAGAAGTCGCAGGCTTATAACGAGGACGTGTTCATCTTGTCGTGCAAGACAATGCTATTTTTGATCCGAAGGCCACCGAGGAATTTCGAGGACCTTGTGGTCAGGCATTTTCGGGAGCGAGGGGATTGGATATTAAGGGCCTGTGATGCTTATAGAGGTGGGCTTCAGAGAGTCGGGTACTATGGGAGTTATGGGTCATCATCATCATCATCATCGTGTTCTTCGTCTTCAACGAGCGTCGATGTGTCGGAGAAATTCAAAGGGTCTATGGAGAAGCTGTACCCGGAGCTTGTTGCGGCTTTTCATAGGGGCGGAGCTTCAGTGGGGAATTTCGTCGAACGGTTGAATGTCGAGAGAAAAACGGCGCCATCGTCGTCCAAGGCGGCTCAGGTGGTTGTGAAAAACAAGCACGGTGGTGGGTTTGCGAGGAGGGTCATTCGGACAATCAAGAAGGCATTGGGATTGAAGAGGAAGAAGAAGAGTGGGAAAAGCGATGGAGATGTGACCAAAAAGGACTCTTCTTGAAGTGGGTGCGCAACGTGACGGAAGAAAACAGAGCAAGAGGGAGAGAGACGACATCAAGTGGGGACCAAATTGGTGGTGGGGGGTTGATTTCTTTTTAGGGCACTTTAACAATGGGAAGAAGATTAGGACTTAACCCTTTCTTTTTTTCTTTTTCTTTTTTCTTTTTTTTTTTTGTGTCTTCAATTATTTCTTTAGGTTTTGAATGATGATTAAGATACATAATTTACTCAAAGGAACAGGATATGAAGCTTTATTTTAAAGTTAAAAAACACTTTATTTTGGGTTGTACATAAAGATTAACATTCACCCAAGCAATTATTGCTCTCTATGTTACTTAATTTTGGCTTTTTTATTTTTTTATTTTGCTTTTGAGCTGATCGATTGACTCGTTACATGTTAATGTTTATGTATGTATGTATGTATGTATTTTTTTTTTTTTTTGACATGTCTATACAAAGAAAGAGAAAAATAAGATTCGAACTAATAACTTCCACTTAGTACTTAGAGTGATTATTTTATTTATTTATTTATTTTTAAATAGTCTTTATTAAGAATGAAAAAATATCAAATAAAATAACTTTGATATTAAAGTATACAAATATTCTTAAAATTTAGAATAGTCATAAGAATGACTAGTTAAAAAATAACTATTTTATAATAAAATAATTATTCTGTGCTCAAAAAAAAATAACACTAGTCTTCAACGAAATTAAAAAGGAATAAATTAAAATTTTCTTTAGTAGTATCTTTACGTTCTTTATGATGTAACCTAAAATATTTCTTTCAAAAAAAAAAAAAAAAAAATTCACGTACAACACAGAGGTTGACAGGATGTGACGCTTTTGTTAATAGTTGACACATAAAGATCCGAATGGTCTATTGAAAGCTTTTTTTTCACTGGACTAGGATTCTTTGTTTCGAGGTTGTGATTCTTTGTTTCGAGGTTGTGAACTAACCAACAAAAAGAAAAAAATTAGAAGCAGGACAAAGATACAATTTTTGCCATAATTTGGCCCAATTTTTCTCTTAATTTTTAAAAAATACCAGATAAAAAAAATAAAAAAAGGACCACAGAAGATTATTGCTTCAAAATTTTTTTAATTTTTAATTATTATTATTTTAAAAAAAAAATGACCACATAAGATAAAAAGGAATCTTAAAATTGCTACGCTTACAAACAAATCCTTACAAACACATGTGGCAAGAAAGAAGACAAAATAAATATAATTGTTTTTTTTTTTTTTTTGTGTGTTTTTTGTCATTTTCCTTGCCACATGTGTTTGTAAGGATTTGTTTGTAAAAATCCTTTGTAAGTATAGTATTTCTCTAAAGTAAAAGCTGGGCCAAAGTTGTGCCTTTATTATTTCTCAAAAAAATATCCTAGCAATTCATGGGCGGAAACTGTTGAGCTCGCTTTTCCTCCATGGTGTAAGCCGACTATTTATTAGGGTCAGTTTGGAATTATGATTTTAAAAGGTGGATTAAAAATAACGATTTTAACATTTGTAATTTGAAAATGTGATTTTTAAAAGTGCAATTAAAGTGTTTAGCAAAATCGCAGTTTGACCTTTAAAATTGTGTGTTTTCAAAAAAATATCTAATTATCTACAGCAGGCTACTATTGCAATTTCTCTATGCGAAATCGTGATTTTGGTTTAAATTTGCACTTTTTCAAATAAGCACCTCCTAGCCTGCTTATATATATATATTTTCTATTTTAGATTAAGTGATTTTTAAATCGTAATGCCAAACGCCTTACGTTTTGCGATATCTTTTAAAAACACAAATAATTCTTACGAAATCGCAAGTTCAAACACGTCCTAAAGATCGATTACATCTCCTACTTGGTTCCCTCCTCTATTACTACTACAACAGCCTTAATCTCTGTATGTTTTAGTCACCTTATTTGTTAAGTAGAAAGCATTCACATTCTATGTCTCCCTCAAGTGCACTTTGAAGGGGGACGCAAAAGCCGTGATAGATTTTGTAAACTTGATGGAGAAGGATAGCAGCTGGATGGGGCACATCATTGAGGATATAAAATTGGAACTCCGGGCGTTTCAACGGTGGTAGCTCACTTTTACTAGGAGGGAAGTATATCATGTGGCCCATTTATTAGCAAAATATGCGGTGGAACATGAACATGAATCTTGTTGGAAAGATATACCCCCTGATTGTATTCGTGAGGCTGTGTTACTAGAGCAAGTTGCTTTAGTTGCCTGAATTATAATGAGAAGTCCGCTTTTTATAAAAAAAAAAAAAAAAAAGTATTCACATTCTAGGTTTAGTCAACAAGAAAATGTTTGTGAAATATTTCCAATTAAAACTTATTTTGCTTTACTGGGAATATATATATATATATGAAGCTATCTTTTCTTGGAAATAGCTTGAATACTAAAACCAAACCACCTTCTAACTCAAATACTTATTTTTCTACTATCATACATTCATACTTAATTTAGATGAAATCAATCTAAAATAAATATTGCTTTCTCATCCAAATATCTATTGACGTAATGAATAAAGAAAATCTGGTTAATTAAATATACTTAAAATGGCCACTTGTTTTGATACATCCAAGTGTCACATTAATTGTATTGTTGGATATATCAAAATCAAATGCCAGTTATTTTTAAAATGAGAAAAGTACCCACATTGAAGAGTCCTACGTCAAAGCAAGATAACAATCTACAACTAGATTCAAATATTGAATAATATTATTTGAATATTTGGATAAGCTTATCATATCTTGAATCCAGATTCAAATGTAAGCGTATCATAGCTAAGTGTTATTGTTCATCAAAAACACTATTGTAATTATCTTGTGTAACTGAATACTTTATATATACAAGTGCTTTTACCTGTGTTTGGTAAGGCTTCAATTATTCATGTTATCAGACTATATATGGTATTAGAGCGTTATTGACTTACGTCTCTTGATCCTTTCTCTTTTTCTCTTTTGTTATGGCTACTCAAACCTCAACCCTTGTTACCTTCACCAACTTCAATCCGGTAAAATTGACCAAAGATAACTACTCACTCTGACGGCCCCAAATTGTTCCTCACCTAAAAGGGGGAACATTTATGGCTATATGGATGGCTCAATTCCATGCCCACCTCCAACCATAACCATTACAAAAGATGTTGTTCAAACTCCTACAAACTAATAAGTCTGACACTTGGATATATTAAATTAGAGGTGTGCAAACGAGCCCAATAACCGCTAACCGCATATAACTACCAACCGCTAACCGCATAATCACTTTTGTAGGTGGTTAAAAAAAACTGCTAATTGCCTAGGGCAGTACGAATAGCAGTTTTAAGGGTAGGAGCGCCTACCCTTGAATATATTATATATTATATATATTTTTTTAATGAATAAAACTCAATTTCATTGAACTCAAAACGAAAACCCTATATCAAATGCACCAAAACAACATCTATTTGTACATTATTATTATTATTATTATTACACACATGTAATAATAATAATAATAATAATAATGTACAAATAGACGTTGTTTTGGTGCATTTGATATAGGGTTTTCGTTTTCTTCATTGAGTTTTATTCATTAAAAAAAAATTAATATTTTCTAATTATTTAAAAAATGTCCAAAACCCATCGAAAATAGGCCTTAAAAATAGGTTCGATGAAGTTTCAAAACACCAAAATTGGCTCAAAATGCCCATTTCTAAAAAGCAGTTATGTGATGCGGATATGAATTTCAATAACTACTAACCAGCGGCTATTTTAAAGCTACTAACCGCGTAAGGTGGAGTGGTTGCGGTTACGAAAATTCAATAACCACCTAAAATGGTTACGGTTAGCGGTTTGAACTACAACTGCTTGTACACATTTACATCAAACTATCATGAGTAGAGATTTACGGGTGCCATGAGGCAGCCAAGCGTCGGACATTTACAATTTTTTTTAAAATTTTTTTTTAATTTTATTTTTAATTAAAGAAGATAAACATTAAAGGAAAATTCAAATTTGAGATATTAGCACCAAATTTGAGACATTAGCACCAAATTTAGGATGATTGAATCCCTTTTGGGTGATACCATCCCTAAAGGGTTAACTTTCCATCCCTAGGTTTTAGTTTTGAATTCAAAAATAAGTTTTGAGGCATTAGAGACTAAATATTAATTCATACAAATTTAACTAACAAAAAAAATACGAAATGGGGGAAGAGAGAGAGATTTCTACGATTTTTTTTTTTAATAAAGCCATATCAGATTTTGGCAAACACTTGTCTGACCCTTGACAGCCAAATAGCAGGACTCAACTATCATTTTGTGACAAAAAGGTCACTTCATTAAGGTTGACCGTTAGAATGGATGAAAAAAACCAAAATCTTTCGAAAATACACTCATTTTGACCATTGAAAATCAAATTTACCCTTTAAAGAAAATAAATGTCAGTTTTCTTTTTATACTAATTACTAATTATAAATGGCAAATATGGTTTTTCAATAGTCAAAGTGAGTCTTTTTGAAAGATTTTGGTCAAATTTAGTTTTTCATCAATTCTAATCAAAATGTAGCGTTCCCTTTTGAAGTTTTTATTATTATTATTATTATTATTATTATGTTCATTTATATTCCTGCATTCGTATCAAGTTTTGTCAGAATCTTTCAAACCCAAGTCTGTAAGCAAAACTTTAAAAAAAAAAAAAATGGTAAGCATTTTTATTCATCAGCACAAGTAGCAATTGTTACTGAAATAATCAAGAGATAAATGTGTAAAAAAGACAACAGAACGATAATTGTATAAAAAAAATTTGTATTTCTGATGTATGTTTAATTGTACAATAAAATGGTTTATTTATAATTGAATAAGGCCCTAAAAGAAAGGAAATATAATAATTACAAATTCACATAAAATCAGCATATTTATAATAATGAATATAATATCAAGGGGAAAATACACTTTACCCCCCTGAAGTTGTACACCTCTGTTGATTTTACCTCCAATGTTTTAATTTTTTCAATTTACCCCCCTAAACTTTAATTTTTTTGCAATTTTGCCATTCTGTTAAAATTGTCTGTTATGTTGGACGGAATCTGCAACACGTGCGCTGCACGTTCAAGTCCGGTGAAGATGTTTCCTGTAATGCCCCTAACCCCACGCTGTATGGAAAACCCACGGCTGCTTCCTCCACGTGGTAAAGAAAAAAAAAAACAAACAAAAAATAAATAAAAGAAAAAAAACCCTGCCCCGTCGCTTTCCCCCCCAACCCCTAACAGAGAAGTGGTGTGTCGCTTTCTCCCCAACCCCACACAAACCACTTTACACTCACAAAGGTGCCCTCATCAAACGAAGTGCCCTCTTCTCCACGGCTGATTCCGTCTTGGTCATCTTCGGAATACCCAAACGAGGTATTTTTTTCCCAGCTTTTCTCCGAAAGCAATGTTCCTTTTCCTTTCTTGTTTGGGTAAACTGATTGTTTTCAGAAATTGGGATTTGGGTAAATGTTTGTTTGTTTGTTTGTGGATTGTGAGACCACATGGTATATGGCTCATTTTTTGTGGATTGTTCCTTTACGTGCATGTTAATTTTCTGTTGGGTCGTTGTTTGGTAAAAGACAAAACCCTAGGTAGGGCCATTTTGCTTTCACATGATATTTAATTGTTTGGGTAACGTTGGGTGCATGCGTTTTTTGTTTTCCTGAAAAGCAATGTTCCTTTTCCAGCTTTTCCCCAAAAGCAATGTTCCTTTTCCTTTCTTGTTTGGGTAAACCGATTGTTTTTCTGAAATTGGGATTTGGGTAAATGTTTGTTTGTTTGTGGATTGTGAGACCACATGGTATTTGGCTCATTTTTTTGTGGATTGTTCCTTTATGTGCATTAAAATTTTTTGTTGGGTCGTTGTTTGGTAAAAGACAAACCCCTAGGTAGGGCCATTTTACTTCCACATGATATTTAATTGTTTAGGGTAACGTTGGGTGCACATGAGTTGCAATTTCATTTAGTGGTCCCATGTGACTTTGTTGCAATTTTAATGTTGCAGCTTTTCCCTACAAACTGTACAGGTGTGTGTTACTTTTGATTAAATATTGGGGAAAATAGTGTAGATGTATGTGTTACTTTTGATTAAATGTTTTGGGAATGGTTAACGTGTAACACGTTTGGATTAATTATTGAGTTAGGGTTTTAGTTAAATTATAATTAAATTTAAAGTTAAGTATATAGAGTTTATATAGTAAAGTTAAGTATATAATTGTTCATTTGTTTAGGGATAAGAGATAATGGGGATTAACTGAAACATATAAAATGTCTTCCTAAATATTTTGTATCTGATTAAATACTGCATTTTACTTATTCACTTGCAGGATGGGTACTTCCAATTTGGTGTTTGAGGTGCGGTACGGGGGTTGGTTCGATCGACAGTTTGGGTGTGTTTATGTGGGGGGTGAGGTTGTAGTCCACCACGAGAGTTATGACCCTGACAAATTGTCTTATTTTGAGTTGGAAGATATGTTAAAAGAGTATGGATATGGGTCAGGAGACTTGATGTATTTTAAACACCCTGAAAAGGGTTTAGATGATGGGTTGTACCTCATAACATCTGACCATGATGTTATGTACATGGTTGCTTGTCATACTGGTCATTACATTGTGCATTTATATATACAATCTTTTGTAGAGAGGGAAGGTGGTGAGGGTGATGACGATGGTGATGATGATGATGAGGGTGAACGTAGGGTCGATTTGAATGACCCCTGGTGGGCAGATAAACTTAGTGACAATGAAGATCTATTTGATGTTGATGTGGATGATGGTGACCATGGGGTTGGTCCATCGAAAGGGACTATTAATAGGGATAAGATACACTTTAAAGATGGTAATGGTGCTGGTGCTAGTGGGGATGGTGAGGATGAGGTTGAGGATGAGGTTGAGGTTGAGGTTGAGGATGAAGATGAGGATGAGGACGAGGCTGAGGATGAGGCTGAGGAGGAGGAGGAACATATTGATGGAAGTCATAAGGTACATAGTGTAGGAAAAATGACTTGTTTTGAAGATGATGAGGAGGATAATGACACTAACTCAGATATGGGTAGAAGTGACATATTACTGTCACCTATACCTAGTGATGAAGAAGATGGAGCAACATCTCTCCCTACCAATTGTGACTTCCATGTTGTGGACCTAAAGGATCCAACTTTGAAGCTTAAAATGAGATTTCCAAACATACAACAGTTTAGGGAGGCTGTAAAAGAATATAATGTTAAAAGGGGGAAGGACATTTGTTTCAAAAAAATGAAAGAATGAAGTGTATAGCTGTGTGTAGAGATGATAAGTGTCGGTACCGAGCGTATGCCCGACAAATGGAGGACGAAGTATCCTTCCAAATTAGGTCTATGCAACCCAAACATGTTTGTGGCAGGAAATACAAGAGTTCAATAGTTAACTCTACTTGGATAGCAAATCAACTGATTGAGAAGTTTAAGGTTCAACCAAACATGCCTTTGGAAGTGATACAACATGAGGTGAAGGAAAAATGGAGGGTTGATGTGACTCCGAGCATAATGTATCGGGCTAGGAGAAAAGCTGGGAAACAAATTTATGGTAAATTGGAGGGTCAATATGGTAGGTTGTGGGACTACTGTGAGACCTTGAGAAAGACCAATAAGGGTACTTGTATCATGATGAAGGTTGAGAGACCAAACCCTAATTTGCCTCCTAGGTTTCAAAGATTATACGTTTCTCTTGCTGCAATGAAGAAAGGATTTATAGAGGGGTGTAGGCCTATAATAGGGGTGGATGGATGCTTCCTTAAAGGTGCATTTAAAGGTCAACTCTTGGCTGCTGTGAGTAGGGATGGCAACAACAACATGTACCCTATTGCATTTGCTGTTGTTGAAGCTGAGACGAAAGACAGTTGGATTTGGTTCTTGGAAACCCTTGTCTCAGATCTTGGGACACATGATCGGCATGCTAGGCCTACATTTATTTCTGATCGACAGAAGGTAAGAATTATTACCTTCTCATTTCTTATTCTATAGGGTTTAGGGGGAAAAAAGAAAAAAAAAAAATTGTTTTGCCTCATTCTAACTATGTTTATTTTCTCATATGTTTATTTTTTCTAGGGCCTTATACCTGCATTGAATGAAGTGCTTCCAATGGCAGACCACCGGTTTTGTGTTAGGCATCTCTATGCCAACTTTAAAAATGAAGGGCATAAAGGAGTAGCATTCAAGGAAATGCTATGGGGTGCAGCGTCTGCTTACACTGAAGGAGAGTTTACTGCATATATGGAGGGGTTGAGGGGAATGAACAAAGATGCCTACGAGTACTTGAACAGAGTGGATCCTAGTTGCTGGTCAAGAGCATGGTTTAGTGAGTATTCTAAGTGTGACCTCCTTGTTAACAACATTTGTGAGTGTTTCAATTCCTATATTCTTAAAGCCCGTGACAAACCTATATTGACAATGCTTGAGATGATAAGGAAAAAATTAATGAGAAGGTACCAAGCTAAAAGAGAGGGCATTGAGAAATTGACTGGAAAGTTATGTCCTAGGATAGTCACAAAGCTGGAAGAAATTGGGATAGCTGCATCAGATTGTGTTGCAGTTTATGCTGGGGAATACATGTTTGAGGTTACTTGTCCGACTGGGAAACAATTTGTGGTGGACTTGAGAAGGAAATTATGTGGTTGTAGGCAATGGGAAATTACAGGTATCCCATGTCCTCATGCATTTTGTGCTATACTATATGATTGCGGGGATTCTGAGGATTATGTGGATGAGTGTTATACAATAGAAAGGTACAAGAAGGCATATGCCCCAATTATCTACCCAATGCCTAGTGAGGAACAATGGATCAAGACACAACATGACCATTTGGAACCCCCTACCTCAAGATTGCAGCCGGGTAGACCTAAGAAGCAAAGAAAGAGGGGTCCAGATGAGAGTAGAGATCCAAAAAATCCAAATAGAATGAGGAAATTTGGAGCAAGGATGAGATGCTCTAAGTGTAAGGTTCTGGGACATAACAAAAGGGCATGTCCAACCAACATGAGTGGGGCATCCAATTATAAAGGACCTACCACGCCTGCATCAAGTGTAAGTTACTTATATAGGAGTTTGAATTCTTTACTCTATGTATTTCTTTTTACTAAATTTTTATTTATATACTTGACATAATTGTGTTTTTATTTATTGCTTTTATTTTTTAATTTTTAGTTTCACTTACTTGATAGGCACAAACCGTTGGTTCGAGCAAGAGTACAATGACTAAACCTACACAAAGAAAGAGGGGACCACAAAAGGTTAATTGACTAAGTTGTAATTGTAACAAGTCCATGTTTGTCTATTCAATAATATGTACATAGTTGACATTTGTTTGTTTTGTTTGTATTGGTTGATATAAGAAGGCAACAAACGCATGTAACCGTGGTGGTCCACTAGTTGGTATTAGTCGTGGCCCAGAAGGTACTGCCAATGTTTCTGTGCTAAAGGTAATTTAATAAGCCGTATTTTTGTGCATATACGTCACCGTACTTTGAATCTGTGTAATATTCTTTATTATTTTTAATATATTCCATACTTTTTTTTTCCCTTAGATTAAGAGTACGATTAGTGATAATGCAGTTGCTATAAGACAGGTTCCACCCCCAGGCCCACCTGCTTCAAGGACTCGACAGTCAGACAGGTTGAAGGGAATTTGCCCTAGCACTCCCATAAATCCGGGTGTACCTATTCATATTGATCTTACAGGTCAGGTTGCATCCAGTCGTGCAGAAACCCAACCCAAAGGCAAACGTATTGTGACAACCATAGAGAAGGGCATTGGAGTCATGGAAGCCAAGAAGAAAAAGATGATGAAGCCTAATTGGAAACATTAGGACTATTTGATGATGGCGCTTTTTGATGTGAACAAGGCTTTGAAAGACCTTCATGTAATTTATGATATTGTATGTGTTTTGAAACTCTTTTCCATACTTTTGGAATCAATGGTGTAAATGATGATGAAGGCTAATTGGAAACATTAGGATGATGGCTTTTTGATGTGAACAAGGCTTTGAAAGACCTTCATGTAATTTGTGATATTGTATGTGTTTTGAAACTCTTTTCCATACTTTTGGAATCAATGGTGTAAATGATGATGAAGGCTAATTAGAAACATTAGGACTATTTGATGATGGCTTTTTGATGTGAACAAGGCTTTGAAAGACCTTCATGTAATTTGTGATATTGTATGTGTTTTGAAACTCTTTTCCATACTTTTGGAATCAATGGTGTAAATGATGATGAAGCCTAATTGGAAACATTAGGACTATTTGATCATAGCTTTTTGATGTGAACAAAGTTTTAACCTTTTTCAAGTAATTTGTCAATTGACTTGTATTTTGAAATACTTTTCTTTATTTTGGTATTATGATAGCCTATTATGATACCAATTACAAATCAATCTATGTTTAATTGCTAATTTATGGTGTAGCAAGACTTACTTAAAATTTAGTTTTCACTCCCAACATTAAACAACACAATGACAAAGCTGCATTCATCAATGCATATAACAAGTCATGTTCAAGATAGAATTCCTTAATTACACAAATACGTCAAATATAACATATTACTACACATTCATTACTTCGTTCGTCCTATAAACACGTTATAAAGACATACAACATCAAAATAACATGTCAATTGAAGACATACAAAATCACAAAATGATGAATGTCGGCCACTGACACCCACACCACACATCAAGCCAATTTCATTCGACCAACTGTGCTTTCATGCAATGGTTTGGAACTAAATCTGAACCAAATGATGCACAAGTACAATCCTAAAATGACCCTTGAACACACTAGCATTGTCTCGTAATTCTTCTTTGTTGCATGGAATTTGATCTGTCCAATCTCAATTTCTTTACGATATCCGGCAATTTCATCAGCCATTACTGACTTAAGTTGTTGGCCTTCTTTCTCCAGTTCTGACATAATCTTCGCAATTTCTTTATCCATTTCAGACTTCACCTTCCCAACCTCAATTTCAACCATCTGTTGACATCGTTTCACTTTTGCCACCAAATGGTCATATTTCTGCTTCAAAAGATTTAGTATCACTTTATCATGATCACACGGTTCAGGATCAACCCAGTCAAAGAAACCACATTCTCTGCCAATCTGTAAAATTTTGGGTTGGATTAATCATGAAACAGAAAAAGACGACACAAGGAATAACCAAAATTAACCTAAAACATAATAATATGAACATTTTTACTAAAACATTCAGACTTAAACAAATCTCAAACATTTATTACTAAAACCCTAAAGAAGCAAAAAATACTAAAAAAAAAACAAAAAAGACACAAGGAACAACCAAAATTAACCATAAACATAAAAAACAATGAACATTTTTACTAAAACAATCTTACCTAAACAAATCTCAAACATTTATTACGAAAACCCTAAAAAATAAAAAAAAATACAAGCGAAACACCCAAAATTAACCTAAAATTAACCTAACACAAATTTTTTACCTATCTTCCAATTTTGGCAGCTAATAAACCTCCTGCCAAAATTTTCTTTGGTTTGGGCTATTCTGACGAGAGTGGGACGCTCACAATAGCAAACCTGCGAGGTCCAGGTGCGTTTCTTGCCCAGCTCTGCATTGACTCAGAACTTGAAAATTGGCTTGAGGAAGACATCTTTTACCAAACAACGACCCAACAGAAAATTAACATGCACATAAAGGAACAATCCACAAAAAATAAGCCATATACCATGTGGTTTCACAATCCACAAACAAACAAACATTTACCCAAATCCCAATTTCTGAAAACAATCGGTTTACCCAAACAAGAAAGGAAAAGGAACATTGCTTTCGGGGAAAAGCTAGGAAAAAAAAATTAATGAAGACGCTGATTACCTCGTTTGGGTATTCTGAAGATGACCAAGACGGAATCAGCCGTGGAGAAGATTTTGGACCACTTCATTTGATGATGGCACCTTGTGAGTGTAAAGTGGTTTGTGTGGGGTTGGGGAGAAAGCGACACACCACTTCTCTGTTAGGGGTTGGGGGGGAAAGCGACGGGGCAGGGTTTTTTTTCTTTTATTTATTTTTTGTTTGTTTTTTTTTTTCTTTACCACGTGGAGGAAGCAGCCGTGGGTTTTCCATACAGCGTGGGGTTAGGGGCATTACAGGAAACATCTTCACCGGACTTGAACGT
>NC_081541.1:15360949-15371477 GCF_901000735.1 Corylus avellana
CAAAGAAACCACATTCTCTGCCAATCTGTAAAATTTTGGGTTGGATTAATCATGAAACAGAAAAAGACGACACAAGGAATAACCAAAATTAACCTAAAACATAATAATATGAACATTTTTACTAAAACATTTAGACCTAAACAAATCTCAAACATTTATTACTAAAACCCTAAAGAAGCAAAAAATACTAAAAAAAACAAAAAAGACACAAGGAACAACCAAAAATTAACCTAAAACATAAAAAACAATGAACATTTTTACTAACACATTCAGTCCTAAACAAATCGGAACACCCAAAATTAACCTAAAATTAACCTAACACAAATTTTTTACCTACCTTCCAATTTTCGCAGCTAATAAACCTCCTGCCAAAATTTTCTTTGGTTTGGGCTAGTCTGACGACAGTGGGACGCTCACAATAGCAAACCCCGCGAGGTCCAGGTGCATTTCTTGCCCAGCTCTGCGTTGACTCAGAACTTGAAAATTGGCTTGAGGAAGACATCTTTTACCAAACAACGACCCAACAGAAAATTAACATGCACGTAAAGGAACAATCCACAAAAAATGAGCCATATACCATGTGGTCTCACAATCCACAAACAAACAAACAAACAAACATTTACCCAAATCCCAATTTCTGAAAACAATCAGTTTACCCAAACAAGAAAGGAAAAGGAACATTGCTTTCGGAGAAAAGCTGGGAAAAAAATACCTCGTTTGGGTATTCCGAAGATGACCAAGACGGAATCAGCCGTGGAGAAGAGGGCACTTCGTTTGATGAGGGCACCTTTGTGAGTGTAAAGTGGTTTGTGTGGGGTTGGGGAGAAAGCGACACACCACTTCTCTGTTAGGGGTTGGGGGGGAAAGCGACGGGGCAGGGTTTTTTTTCTTTTATTTATTTTTTGTTTGTTTTTTTTTTTCTTTACCACGTGGAGGAAGCAGCCGTGGGTTTTCCATACAGCGTGGGGTTAGGGGCATTACAGGAAACATCTTCACCGGACTTGAACGTGCAGCGCACGTGTTGCAGATTCCGTCCAACATAACAGACAATTTTAACAGAATGGCAAAATTGCAAAAAAATTAAAGTTTAGGGGGGTAAATTGAAAAAATTAAAACATTGGAGGTAAAATCAACAGAGGTGTACAACTTCAGGGGGGTAAAGTGTATTTTCCCCTAATATCAAATATTGCAATAATATATGTTGAGAATATTTCCGTAATATATTGAGAATATTATGGGAATATTTTGTCACATAAATATTACGGAAATATAATATTCTAACATCCCCCTCAAACTCTAGGGGGTGAAGCCAACTTGAGTTTAGAGATAAGATCATTGAGTCGGCCCGGTGGATGAGATTTGGTAAAAATGTCAGCTAATTGATCTGCAAAGGTGACAGAATGAAGATGTAAAATACCATGCTGAAGATGATGCCAGATGAGATGACAATTAATCTCGATATGTTTTGTGCGCTCATGGAAAACATCATTATGAGCAATCTGTATGACACTCCGATTGTCACAATGAATCGGAGAACTAGTGGACTGAGAAACACCCATGTTGGACAAAAGCCATCGTAACCAGAGAAGTTCAGATGTAGTGTCAGCAAGAGCACGATACTCAGCTTCAGTGCTAGATCGAGCAACAACAAATTGCTTCTTACAACACCATGAAATTAAAGAAGTTCCAAGTAAAAAACAATATTCAGTGGTAGAGCGACGATTAGTAGGATCATAAGCCTAATCTGCATCAGAGTAGGCCCGGAGCTCAAAAGATGAATGAGAAGAGAAGTGAAGACCATGAAACATAGTACCCTTAACATAGTGCAAAATGCAAAGAATAACAGCATAGTGAGTAGATCGAGGTGTACTCATAAATTGACTCACCAAATGAACGGCATAGGCAATATCATGCCATGTAACAGTAAGATAAATGAGACTGCCTACTAGCTGCCTGTAGAGAGTATCATCTGATAAAGGCTCACCATATGTGGCTAGATGTTTGACATTGATCTCAAGGGAGCTGTTCGCTGTTTTACTGTCTGTCAGACTCGCTCGGGAAAGTAAATCAGATGCATATTTGGCATGAGAGAGATAATAATCATCATTATTCAAAGTAACCTCAAGACCAAGAAAGTAGCTGAGTGTTCCTAAGTCCTTCATTTCAAAATGGCTAAGAAATGATTGAAGAGCGCGGATGCCTGAAATGTCATCACCAGTAATAATCATATCATCTACATAGAGAAAAATAAGGATAGTACCAATATCAGTAGTTCGAAGAAATAGGACTGAGTCATATGAACTAAAAACAAAGCCTTGTTGAGCAACCATAGAACTGAACTTGGCAAACCAAGTACGAGGAGCTTGCTTAAGACCATAAAGTGCCCAACGGAGTCTGCAAACTTTGTGTGGCGGATGGTGATATCTAGGTGGAGGGTGCATATAGACTTCTTCTGTAAGATCATCATTGAGGAATGCATTTTTAACATCCATCTGAAATAACTGTCAATGACGAACAACAGCAACTGCAAGTAAGGATCTAATAGAGGTCAGTCTAGCACCAGGAGCAAAAGTTTCCTCATAGTCAATATCATACTCCTGAGCAAAGCCTTTCGCAACAAGATGAGCCTTAGAGCGCTCCACAGATCCATCTACACGAGTCTTAATTTTAGAAACTCACTTACATCCCACTGCAAACTTCCGAAGAGGCAAATCCACCAAGTCCCATGTATGGGTTTTAGAAATGGCATATAGTTCATCAGACATAGCTTTCGGCCAAAGAGGGTCAGCACTAGCCTCACGATAAAAGTGATGTTCGTGAAGAGTAGCAAGAACAGAAAAACAATGATAATCATGGAGATGGGCTGGTGGTGCTCTTACCCTTTCGGAGCGATGAGGTTCATGGGAAGGCTCGAGAGTGTGTGATGCAGTAGGAGAATCCATAGTCGAATCAAGCAAATTAGGAGCAGCAGTAGAAGGTTCGTTCAATGTACTTGAGTTATCTGCAGATGATCCAGGAAATAAGACAATAGAGGGGTCAATGAAGATAGGAGAATATGTGGAGGAGAAATGCGGAAAATGCATTTGATTAGTGAACATTTTATGTTCCCAAAACTCCACAAGACGAGAGATCCGATGTCGGGCAATGGGGTCATAGCAGCAATAACCTTTTTTGAGTGATGCCATAACCAAGGAAACAACACGAGCAAGAGCGGGGTTCAAGTTTGGTACGCTTATGTGGAGGAAGAGCGACAAAACAAATACAACCAAAGACACGAAGCAAAGAATAGTTAGGTATGCTACCATACAAGCGCTTATAAGGAGTTTGATTGTGAATAGTCGGGGAAAGCACACGATTAATCGTGTAAATAGCAGTGAGAGGAGCCTCACCCCAAAAACGTTCAGGAAGTGAGGCAGAGATGAGAAGAGCTCTTATAATGTCTAAGATGTGATGATGTTTGCGTTCTGCACGCCTATTTTGCTAAGAAGTGTAAGGGCAAGAACACTGAGAGAGGGTCCCATTTTGCTTTAAATTTTTTTTAAAAAGATTTCTCATCATACTCCATAACATTATCTGAACGAAAAATTTTGATAGTACGAGAAAATTAGGTTTGTACCATTTGATGAAAATTTTGATAAACTTGAGTGAGTTCAGAGCGATGCTGTAGTAAATATATCAAAGTATAAACGAGAATAATCATAAAAAATAAAATAACAAAATAACGAGACCCTCCCTCAGTGGGAACAGGGGCAGGGCCCCAAATATCAGGGTGAACCAAGTCAAATGGTATAGAAGACAAAGACTCACTTTTATTAAAAGATAAACGTGTTTGTTTTCCAAGATGACAAGAAACACAATCAAAAGATTTTAAATCTACTAGTCCTAAATGACCTTGAGATGCAAGAAGTTGGACACGTGGTAGAGAGGCATGACCCAAACGAGAATGCCATAAGCTGGAAAAGGCATTGAATGTTGTGTCAGCAGCTGTCAAGTGAGTAGGAGTCTACAGAAACGAAAGCTAAAAAGACGTCCAATCTTACGGCCGATCCCAATTAGTTGACTCGTCTGTGGATCTTGCACATCAACACCCCTGTTAGAAAATGTCAACTCTAGACTTAGTTCACAAAGTTAGCCAACTGAAAGAAGATTTAATGACAATTGGGGAATGAGGTATGTGTTATCAACAGACAGATTAGGCAAAAAAATAGACCCAGTGTGACTAACAGGTAACCTAGAACCATCAGCAGTATAAATGGCAAGATTAGGAGAAATGGCAGACTTTTAGGAAAATAAAGTAGGATCAGGGGTCATATGATTACAAAAAGCAGAGTCAATAAAACATAAATTTTTACCTGATGTTATAGACAATGCAGTAGAAGAACGAGACAGAACCTGATGGATTAATGCCTCAACGTCAGATGCGGTGAGAGCAGGGGATTGAGATGGATTCTCAGTATAAGATGCAAGTGTAAAGGAACCAGATGAAACAACTGCGGCTGTCCATTGGAAAGGAGCCTATGACTGACGTCTGTTTTGGAGCTTGTAGCAATTCGCAATAGAGTGACCAAGTTGTTTGCAATAGTTGCAAATTAACTTCTTGAAGGACGACTGTGGTGTGTATCGTCCGGGAGTAAATTAGGAACACTCTAAGGTGCATCAGTGACAACCATATTGAGAGATTGCAAGTGCATAGTGGACTATCGAGTCTCTTCAAACATAAGTTATGTTACAGCAGCTTCTAATGTGGGAAGAGGAGTGCGGTGTAAGAGAGAAGCCCGGGTGGGTTCAAAATCCGCACAAAGAGCCATCATGAAATGCATAAACTTCTGACGATCCTGATACTTTGCGAATATTTCAACATCTTCAGGATACTTCAATTGAGGATCTGCAGCGGATAATTGCTCCCAAAGACTATTAGTTTGAGAATAAAAACCAGCAATAGACTGACCTGGCTTCTAACATGTCTAATAGAGTGTAGTTTCAATCTAAAGCTCTAGTGAGGCATCATAAGTGCAATTGTATCACTTTGCCAGAAACTCCTAGGCATTTCCAAGCTTGGGGAGCAGACTATGAATGGAAGGAACTGAAGTGTTGATAAACCAATAAATAATCTGATACTTTGCACTATCCAAATCTTCAAGTCAACTGGCAAATTTGTCGGCTCATTCACCTTCCTTTTGTGTGGGTGCAACAGCGTCTCCACAAACATAACGCCATAATCTTCTCCCTCTAAAAAAACTTATAGATTTTGAGCCCAAAACATATAATTGGAACCGTCTAAAATA
Organism: Corylus avellana; assembly: GCF_901000735.1. Taxonomy (NCBI): domain Eukaryota; kingdom Viridiplantae; phylum Streptophyta; class Magnoliopsida; order Fagales; family Betulaceae; genus Corylus; species Corylus avellana. The sequence continues at coordinate 15,366,235 of NC_081541.1, forward strand.
TTGTCAATAAGACAGACTATATTATCAAGATTGGTAGAAATTTTTTTTTTTTTTGGGAAAAGGAAAAATACTAAATAAATAAACATAAGGGCAGTAATCCAGTGTGGCAAAGGTGCAGGTAGAACCTTAGGGAAAGATCTGGTGTGACGCGCGCACAGCAGCTATGGTGCACCAACTAGCAGCGATCTAGTGTGATGCGGTACACAATAAGGAATATAGACCAGCGGCCAAGGATCTAGTGTGGTGCGGGGCTGTAGATCTGGCGTGTGTGACGCATGGAGAGAGTGGGGTGTGTGTGGCGCATGAAACTCACTCTCAGAGAGAGTGTCCGGCGCATGGAGGCGCGTGCTGGGTGGTGGAGGCGAGTGGTGGACTTTGTTTCTTCACAAATTTTTCGATTTTGAGCAACAAGACCGCAAAAAGACCTCTACAATTTCCGTCACGTACAAAAACAACTGCAACAAGCGTTTGGTGTATTGTTGAAACAAAAAGAGACACCAAAAAGAACACTCAAACGGAAAAAGAAAACTTTACGGACACGAAATGGAGGCTTAAAAGAGGCACCTAGAAAATAGTGGCTCTAATACCATGTAGAAAAAGACAACAGAAAGATAATTGTAGAGAAGAAATTTATATTTTTGATATATGTTCAATTGTACAATAGAATGACTTATTCATAGTTGAATAAGGCCATAAAAGAAAAGAAATACAATAATTACAAAATCACATAAAATCAATATATTTATAATAATGAATACTGTATCAAATGTTGCAATAATATATGTGGAGAATATTTTTGTAATATATTGAGAATATTACGGGAATATTTTGTCACATAAATATAATATTCTAACAAAATGCTTTTTTGGTCCATATGATTTGTGGTTTTGATACATAGTTCTCCAAGTTTTTTAAAAAATGGTTAATTACTCACTAAAGTAAGAAAAAAGAACAAATGAATCATTATCTATAGAAAAGTTGACAAAATCTATTAATAAATCATTGGTTGGCAAAATCAATCAATGTAGTTTACTTGATTTGCAATTAATTCTCTGTAGTATCAAAAAGAATTCAAAGGTTCCTAAGGTACACAAAAAAAAAAAATTTAGTCCATACAGTTAAATTACGTTCACTAGGGGTGTCAACCCGGTCCGGTTTCCCGGTTTTTGGCCAAAACCGGAACCGGAACCGGGGTACCCCGGTTCTCAATTTTGAGAAACCGGAACCGGAACCGGGACCCCGGTTAACCGGGGTCCCGGTTACCGGCCGGTTCCGGTATTACCCGGTCCGGTAACCGGTTTTTTTAAAAAATTGATTTTTGGGCTTATTTTAGGTATTGGGCCTAAAATAAGCAATTTTTTTTTTTCATAAGTTGGCCCATTTTTTAAAAAATTTATTAGTTTATTTGTCTAAATTAAAGGGACTTTGTTGTGATTGTTCCAAATAATTAAAAAATAAACCTTAAAAAGTCCAAAAATCCTAAAAAATCATTGTTTTTGCCTATTTGGGCCTTAGAAATAAAAATTTAATTTTTTAAAATACCCTAAACCTAAACCTAAGTGTAAAAAATATTAATATATATAATATATATATTAATATATAAATATAATAATATATAAATATTATTAAATAAAATGGAAACCCGGTTCCGGTATTCCCGGTAAAAACCGGGTACCAAAAACCGGTACCGGAACCAGGGTACCCGGTTTTTAGATTTTTCAAACCGGGACCCCGGTTTCCCGGTTTTCGGTTTTCCGGTTTCCCGGTTTTCCGGTTCCCCGGTAATTTTTGACACCCCTAACGTTCACTGACTTAATAGATTATGATAACATGAAACGTTAGAAACAATAAAATTGTAATACTTTTTTTTTTTTTTTGAGATAAAAATTGTAATACTTGTCATATTTAAGTCAGTGTCACACTAACAGAATCTGTTAAATTAGTGGACAGAATTTGATTGTAGGAACTAAATTGTTTTTTTGGTATACTTCAGAGACCTTTGAGTTCATTTTGATACCACAGAGAGTTAATTGTAAATCAGGTAAATCACAAGTACAAATTTTTCATTTTTCCCTATTTTCAATACCATTTTGCTTAAAAACAAATCATCATCATTCATGATAAAAGCTTTTTCATTTGATTGATAATTGATAATTTGCTACCCCGAATGTCATCAAAACTGCCCCATTATTTGCTTGGTGGCATTGGCGTTGCTCGATCTTTGCAGAAACCAAGCACTAATTTAGTAATTTAATTTAGATGGTGGCATAAGGGCAATCATGTATGGTGGAGCTTCATTTCGGTTGGCATGTCCCATAAAGTGCAACACCTTCACTGTAGTGAAAGGATAATAATATGATGCCATTTTTCTGGGTTAAAATGACCCCACACCACCTATTCAAACAACATGTTCATGTATTTTTCCAATTGCTTCCAATTCAAATATTAAAACCCAAATCAGAAATCTTTCTGGCCTTTCATTGTTGGGCCCATCTAAGCCCATCACAAAATCTTCTAGGCCCATCTCTGATCTACACAGCCGGTCCATCAAATCTCATCCATGCAGACCATGCCTTCCTCCATCAATTTACCTCATACCAGAAAGATTGAAAAAAATAAAATAAAATAAAATATAAAATACCATGTATGCATAATATGTATGAGCAAACTATACATAATGAGGATGAAGATTTTCTAGATTTTCTATGGTATATTCTACCCAATTTTAAAGAATTTGATAAATAATTTTGGAAGCAATGCTATTGTCAACAATAAGGTAAGAAGACGCTATAATAAAAAGTATGTATAAGTTTTAAAATCTCTAAAGTTTGACCAATTACCCTTTTAGCACAATAGTGGCAAAATGCTCTTGATTTACTTTATCTCTATACATTTTTTTTTTTTGACATGTTCACACAAGAGAAGATGATTTAAACTAGTGATCTCTACTTTATGAGGCGTGATCCCCAGCCGATTAAGCTATTCCTTGAAGGACACTTTGTCCCTATACTAAGACAATGTGAATTGCCTCCAACTTTTGAAATCTCACCGTATTAAATACTAAACTCTTCTTGGAAAATATAGTGAAAATGCTTTTGATTTACTTTATTGCTACGCAAACACAACGTAAATTGTGTCTCATTATCCCTTAATTCAATGTTTGTGTTGTGGTCCTCCCAACTTAAAAAAGAGTAATGGTATACAGCACTACCCATCACTCCCCCCATCCTTCAAGCTTAGGTGAGGTGGTCCTCCTTAGTATTTGATGCATAGAGACTAATTTTTAGGTCAGAGGACCACACGAGGGATGGAGAGTGATAGGATAATATATAACATTATTCAACTAAAACATCAATTTTCATGCATCAAATGCTATGGAAAGTCTTGAGGATCACGCTACATAAGCTTTGAAGAGATGTTGAATAATTGAATGATATATAACATTACTCATCAAGATATTTGAAGAGACTGTGTTGCATAGGCTTTAGGTTTAGATAGATGAGGAATAATGTATAGCATTACTCGTATGACAAATAAACTCAAAGAAGAATATTGTTGATTCACTTGGCCACTATTATGATCACAATGTGAATTCTCTCAAAGATGGTCAAAATTTTTAAGATTTTATATTGACCTAAAAAAAAAAGTAGACTAGACTTGTTTTTCCATATAGATAGATGTCTTGGTTCTAAAGGTTTGAAAGTCAAAACTAGTAAAGGTAACCAAAAGGTAAAGGTGAAAGACCAAAGAAACAAAGGTAGGCTTTAGACTTTCACAATTTCACAAATCCACCGTCCCCAAACACCCAATAGGGCATCAAGAAATCAAAATTAATAATTTAATAATCTAGGCTTTTGCAAGGAGTAAAGAGAATTAATAACAAGTTTTAAATTATTAACAAGTATTTAATTTACGTATACAAATTATAAACTCTATAAGAAACATTGAACCTGGACCAGAACATAAACAACAACAAAAAAATTCCACCAAAAAAAAAAAAAAAAAAACTTATAGGAACTAATTACGTCACAACCTGGAATCACGCCTAATAAAGCGAAAGTTCGAATCATTTTCTCCTCTCTTGGGCAGACATATAAAAAAAAAAAAAAAAAAATTACGTCACAACCCGAACAAAATTTGAAAAACTAATTAAAAAACAAAAAATTCAAAAAAAAAAAAGAATAGAAAAGAAAGTAGCCTTACTTGTATCGCAGAAGTACAAAAACAGGCATGAGACAGAGAAAACAACACCCAACAAAAAGGCTTCCCCACACGGCCACACCATCTTCCTCCCACAATGCCATGACCCCTTGGCTGTTCCTCTACCACCGAACAGCCGCAAACCTACGCACCCTCCCCATCTTAACCTAAGCACCCTCTTCTTTAAAACTAGATTTTCCCTTCCCCTCTTTTTCTCTTCAAAACTTGCGAGATCCATTTCTGACGACGACGACGACTCCTACTACGACGAAGAAGGTTCCAGTGCACGGGCTAGAGTTTGGGTTAGGGTTTATGAGAGATGTGGGATGCTCCAGGCATTGATGAATCTGCTCTCTCTCTGCTTGAAGCCATTCGGCGGTGAGAAACTCGATTCCGTCGGCGTGATCGGCGCCAATTACAGCGGCGGTTCCGGTGGAAGAGAAGGCAAGAATGGGCTGCTGTGGTTTCGTGATTTGGGGAGGTTTGCCGCCGGAGACTTCTCCATGGCCGTTATCCAGGCCAACCAGGTCCTCGAGGACCAGAGCCAGATCGAGTCCGGGCCCTTCGGGACCTTCGTTGGCGTCTATGACGGCCACGGTGGCCCCGATGCTGCTCGCTATGTCTGCGACCACTTGTTCCGCCATTTCCAAGGTTCGTGGTTTCCAAACCCCAATTTTGTTTATAGACGGTGATATTAGGGTTTTGGTACTTGTAGTTTTCAATTGGTCACGTCTGGGAACTATGTGTATGATTGCTTGTGTGCTTTTTCATGGATTGCAACTGTTTTTGTGATTAGTTATCAGTGATTTTCGAGGACCAAATTTGCTTCTCGTGATTTTGAAACCCCCAACTTTTCTTTATATACAGTAGTTTTAGGGTTTTTGGTGCTGCCTGTGGTTTTCAATTGGCCACGTCTTTAACTATATTTATGATTTTTAGTGTGCTTTCAATGGAATGCAACTGTTTTTTTGTGATTAGTTATTGGTGATTTTTGGATCAAATTTTACTTTTTGCGAGCTTTTGAAAAGTTGTGGTTTTTGATT
>NC_081541.1:15371577-15397567 GCF_901000735.1 Corylus avellana
TATTATATATTATATATATTTTTTTTAATGAATAAAACTCAATTTCATTGAACTCAAAACGAAAATCCTATATCAAATGCACCAAAACGACGTCTATTTGTACATTATTATTATTATTATTATTACATGTAATAATAATAATAATAATAATGTACAAATAGACGTTGTTTTGGTGCATTTGATATAGGGTTTTCGTTTTCTTCATTGAGTTTTATTCATTAAAAAAAAATTAATATTTTCTAATTATTTAAAAAATGTCCAAAACCCATCGAAAATAGGCCTTAAAAATAGGTTCGATGAAGTTTCAAAACACCAAAATTGGCTCAAAATGCCCATTTCTAAAAAGCAGTTATGTGATGCGGATATGAATTTCAATAACTACTAACCAGCGGCTATTTTAAAGCTACTAACCGCGTAAGGTGGAGTGGTTGCGGTTACGAAAATTCAATAACCACCTAAAATGGTTACGGTTAGCGGTTTGAACTACAACTGCTTGTACACATTTACATCAAACTATCATGAGTAGAGATTTACGGCTGCCATGAGGCAGCCAAGCGTCGGACATTTACAATTTTTTTTTTAATTTTTAATTTTTTTTTTTTTTAATTAAAGAAGATAAACATTAAAGGAAAATTTAAATTTGAGATATTAGCACCAAATTTGAGACATTAGCACCAAATTTAGGATGATTGAATCCCTTTTGGGTGATACCATCCCTAAAGGGTTAACTTTCCATCCCTAGGTTTTAGTTTTGAATTCAAAAATAAGTTTTGAGGCATTAGAGACTAAATATTAATTCATACAAATTTAACTAACAAAAAAAAATACGAAATGGGGGAAGAGAGAGAGATTTCTACGATTTTTTTTTTAATAAAGCCATATCAGATTTTGGCAAACACTTGTTTGACCCTTGGCAGCTAAATAGTAGGACTCAACTATCATTTCGTGACAAAAAGGTCACTTCATTAAGGTTGACCGTTAGAATGGATGAAAAAAACCAAAATCTTTCGAAAATACACTCATTTTGACCATTGAAAATCAAATTTACCCTTTAAAGAAAATAAATGTCAGTTTTCTTTTTATACTAATTACTAATTATAAATGGCAAATATGGTTTTTCAATAGTCAAAGTGAGTCTTTTTGAAAGATTTTGGTCAAATTTAGTTTTTCATCAATTCTAATCAAAATGTAGCGTTCCCTTTTGAAGTTTTTTTATTATTATTATTATTATTATTATTAAGTTCATTTATATTCCTGCATTCGTATCAAGTTTTGTCAGAATCTTTCAAACCCAAGTCTGTAAGCAAAACTTTTAAAAAAAAAAATGGTAAGCATTTTTATTCATCAGCACAAGTAGCAATTGTTACTGAAATAATCAAGAGATAAATGTGTAAAAAAGACAACAGAACGATAATTGTATAAAAAAAATTTGTATTTCTGATGTATGTTTAATTGTACAATAAAATAGTTTATTTATAATTGAATAAGGCCCTAAAAGAAAGGAAATATAATAATTACAAATTCACATAAAATCAGCATATTTATAATAATGAATATAATATCAAATATTGCAATAATATATGTTGAGAATATTTCCGTAATATATTGAGAATATTATGGGAATATTTTGTCACATAAATATTACGGAAATATAATATTCTAACATCCCCCTCAAACTCTAGGGGGTGAAGCCAACTTGAGTTTAGAGATAAGATCATTGAGTCGTCCCGGTGGATAAGATTTGGTAAAAATGTCAGCTAATTGATCTGCAGAGGTGACAGAATGAAGATGTAAAATACCATGCTGAAGATGATGCCAGATGAGATGACAATTAATCTCGATATGTTTTGTGCGCTCATGGAAAACATCATTATGAGCAATCTGTATGACACTCCGATTGTCACAATGAATCGGAGAACTAGTGGACTAAGAAACACCCATGTTGGACAAAAGCCATCGTAACCAGAGAAGTTCAGATGTAGTGTCAGCAAGAGCACGATACTCAGCTTCAATACTAGATCGAGCAACAACAAATTGCTTCTTACTACACCATGAAATTAAAGAAGTTCCAAGTAAGAAACAATATTCAGTGGTAGAGCGACGATTAGTAGGATCATAAGCCTAATTAGCATCAGAGTAGGCCCGGAGCTCAAAAGATGAATGAGAAGAGAAGTGAAGACCATGAAACATAGTACCCTTAACATAGTGCAAAATGCAAAGAATAACAGCATAGTGAGTAGATCGAGGTGTACTCATAAATTGACTCACCAAATGAACGGCATAGGCAATATCATGCCATGTAACAGTAAGATAAATGAGACTGCCTACTAGCTGCCTGTAGAGAGTAGCATCTGATAAAGGCTCACCATATGTGGCTAGATGTTTGACATTGATCTCAAGGGGGCTGTTCGCTGTTTTACTGTCTGTCAGACTCGCTCGGGAAAGTAAATCAGATGCATATTTGGCATGAGAGAGATAATAATCATCATTATTCAAAGTAACCTCAAGACCAAGGAAGTAGCTGAGTGTTCCTAAGTCCTTCATTTCAAAATGGCTAAGAAATGATTGAAGAGCGCGGATGCCTGAAATGTCATCACCAGTAATAATCATATCATCTACATAGAGAAAAATAAGGATAGTACCAATATTAGTAGTTCGAAGAAATAGGACTGAGTCATATGAACTAAAAACAAAGCCTTGTTGAGCAACCATAGAACTGAACTTGGCAAACCAAGTACGAGGAGCTTGCTTAAGACCATAAAGTGCCCAACGGAGTCTGCAAACTTTGTGTGGCGGATGGTGATATCTAGGTGGAGGGTGCATATAGACTTCTTCTGTAAGATCATCATTGAGGAATGCATTTTTAACATCCATCTGAAATAACTGTCAATGACGAACAACAGCAACTGCAAGTAAGGATCTAATAGAGGTCAGTCTAGCACCAGGAGCAAAAGTTTCCTCATAGTCAATATCATACTCCTGAGCAAAGCCTTTCGCAACAAGACGAGCCTTAGAGCGTTCCACAGATCCATCTACACGAGTCTTAATTTTAGAAACTCACTTACATCCCACTGCAAACTTCCGAAGAGGCAAATCCACCAAGTCCCATGTATAGGTTTTAGAAATGGCATATAGTTCATCAGACATAGCTTTCGGCCAAAGAGGGTCAGCACTAGCCTCACGATAAAAGTGATGTTCGTGAAGAGTAGCAAGAACAGAAAAACAATGATAATCATGGAGATGGGCAGGTGGTGCTCTTACCCTTTCGGAGCGATGAGGTTCATGGGAAGGCTCGAGAGTGTGTGATGCAGTAGGAGAATCCATAGTCGAATCAAGCAAATTAGGAGCAGCAGTAGAAGGTTCGTTCAATGTACTTGAGTTATCTGCAGATGATCCAGGAAATAAGACAATAGAGGGGTCAATGAAGATAGGAGAATATGTGGAGGAGAAATGCGGAAAATGCATTTGATTGGTGAACATTTTATGTTCCCAAAACTCCACAAGACGAGAGATCCGAAATTGTTGGGCAATGGGGTCATAGCAGCAATAACCTTTTTTGAGTGATGCCATAACCAAGGAAACAACACGAGCAAGAGCGGGGTTCAAGTTTGGTACGCTTATGTGGAGGAAGAGTGACAAAACAAATACAACCAAAGACACGAAGCAAAGAATAGTTAGGTATGCTACCATACAAGCGCTTATAAGGAGTTTGGTTGTGAATAGTCGGGGAAAGCACACGATTAATCGTGTAAATAGCAGTGAGAGGAGCCTCACCCCAAAAACGTTCAGGAAGTGAGGCAGAGATGAGAAGAGCTCTTATAATGTCTAAGATGTGATGATGTTTGCGTTCTGTACGCCTATTTTGCTAAGAAGTGTAAGGGCAAGAACACTGAGAGAGGGTCCCATTTTGCTTTAAATTTTTTTAAAAAAGATTTCTCATCATACTCCATAACATTATCTGAACGAAAAATTTTGATAGTACGAGAAAATTAGGTTTGTACCATTTGATGAAAATTTTGATAAACTTGAGTGAGTTCAGAGCGATGTTGTAGTAAATATATCAAAGTATAAACGAGAATAATCATAAAAAATAAAATAACAAAATAACGAGACCCTCCCTCAGTGGGAACAGGGGCAAGGCCCCAAATATCAGGGTGAACCAAGTCAAATGGTATAGAAGACAAAGACTCACTTTTATTAAAAAATAAACGTGTTTGTTTTCCAAGATGACAAGAAACACAATCAAAAGATTTTAAATCTACTGGTCCTAAATGACCTTGAGATGCAAGAAGTTGGACACGTGGTAGAGAGGCATGACCCAAACGAGAATGCCATAAGCTGGAAAAGACATTGAATGTTGTGTCAGCAGCTGTCAAGTGAGTAGTAGTCTACAAAAACGAAAGCTAAAAAGACGTCCAATCTTACGGCCGATCCCAATTAGTTGACTCGTCTGTGGATCTTGCACATCAACACCCCTGTTAGAAAATGTCAACTCTAGACTTAGTTCACAAAGTTAGCCAACTGAAAGAAGATTTAATGACAATTGGGGAATGAGGTATGTGTTATCAACAGACAGATTAGGCAAAAAAATAGACCCAGTGTGACTAACAGGTAACCTAGAACCATCAGCAATATAAATGGCAGGATTAGGAGAAAGGGCAGACTTTTAGGAAAATAAAGTAGGATCAGGGGTCATATGATTACAAAAAGCAGAGTCAATAAAACATAAAATTTTTACCTGATGTTATAGACAATGCAGTAGAAGAACGAGACAGAACCTGATGGATTAATGCCTCAACGTCAGATGCGGTGAGAGCAGGGGATTGAGATGGATTCTCAGTATAAGATGCAAGTGTAAAGGAACCAGATGAAACAACTGCGGCTGTCCATTGGAAAGGAGCCTGTGACTGACGTCTGTTTTGGAGCTTGTAGCAATTCGCAATAGAGTGACCAAGTTGTTTGCAATAGTTGCAAATTAACTTCTTGAAGGACGACTATGGTGTGTATCGTCCGGGAGTAAATTAGGAACACTCTAAGGTGCATCAGTGACAACCATATTGAGAGATTGCAAGTGCATAGTGGACTATCGAGTCTCTTCAAACATAAGTTATGTTACAGCAGCTTCTAATGTGGGAAGAGGAGTGCGGTGTAAGAGAGAAGCCCGGGTGGGTTCAAAATCCGCACAAAGAGCCATCATGAAATGCATAAACTTCTGACGATCCTGATACTTTGCGAATATTTCAACATCTTCAGGATACTTCAATTGAGGATCTGCAGCGGATAATTGCTCCCAAAGACTATTAGTTTGAGAATAAAAACCAGCAATAGACTGACTTGGCTTCTAACATGTCTAATAGAGTGTAGTTTCAATCTAAAGCTCTAGTGAGGCATCATAAGTGCAATTGTATCACTTTGCCAGAAACTCCTAGGCATTTCCAAGCTTGGGGAGCAGACTATGAATGGAAGGAACTGAAGTGTTGATAAACCAATAAATAATCTGATACTTTGCACTATCCAAATCTTCAAGTCAACTGGCAAATTTGTCGGCTCATTCACCTTCCTTTTGTGTGGGTGCAACAGCGTCTCCACAAACATAACGCCATAATCTTCTCCCTCTAAAAAAACTTATAGATTTTGAGCCCAAAACATATAATTGGAACCGTCTAAAATATTGTCAATAAGACAGACTATATTATCAAGATTGGTAGAAATTTTTTTTTTTTTTGGGAAAAGGAAAAATACTAAATAAATAAACATAAGGGCAGTAATCCAGTGTGGCAAAGGTGCAGGTAGAACCTTAGGGAAAGATCTGGTGTGACGCGCGCACAGCAGCTATGGTGCACCAACTAGCAGCGATCTAGTGTGATGCGGTACACAATAAGGAATATAGACCAGCGGCCAAGGATCTAGTGTGGTGCGGGGCTGTAGATCTGGCGTGTGTGACGCATGGAGAGAGTGGGGTGTGTGTGGCACATGAAACTCACTCTCAGAGAGAGTGTCCGGCGCGTGGAGGCGCGTGCTGGGTGGTGGAGGCGAGTGGTGGGCTTTGTTTCTTCACAAATTTTTCGATTTTGAGCAACAAGACCGCAAAAAGACCTCTACAATTTCTGTCACGTACAAAAACAACTGCAACAAGCGTTTGGTGTATTGTTGAAACAAAAAGAGACACCAAAAAGAACACTCAAACGGAAAAAGAAAACTTTACGGACACGAAATGGAGGCTTAAAAGGGGCACCTAGAAAACAGTGGCTCTAATACCATGTAGAAAAAGACAACAGAAAGATAATTGTAGAGAAGAAATTTATATTTTTTATATATGTTTAATTGTACAATAGAATGACTTATTCATAGTTGAATAAGGCCATAAAAGAAAAGAAATACAATAATTACAAAATCACATAAAATCAATATATTTATAATAATGAATACTGTATCAAATGTTGCAATAATATATGTGGAGAATATTTTTGTAATATATTGAGAATATTACGGGAATATTTTGTCACATAAATATAATATTCTAACAAAATGCTTTTTTGGTCCATATGATTTGTGGTTTTGATACATAGTTCTCCAAGTTTTTTAAAAAATGGTTAATTACTCACTAAAGTAAGAAAAAAGAACAAATGAATCATTATCTATAGAAAAGTTGACAAAATCTATTAATAAATCATTGGTTGGCAAAATCAATCAATGTAGTTTACTTGATTTGCAATTAATTCTCTGTAGTATCAAAAAGAATTCAAAGGTTCCTAAGGTACACAAAAAAAAAATAATTTAGTCCATACAGTTAAATTACGTTCACTGACTTAATAGATTATGATAACATGAAACGTTAGAAACAATAAAATTGTAATTTTTTTTTTTTTTTTGAGATAAAAATTGTAATACTTGTCATATTTAAGTCAGTGTCACACTAACAGAATCTGTTAAATTAGTGGACAGAATTTGATTGTAGGAACTAAATTGTTTTTTTGGTATACTTCAGAGACCTTTGAGTTCATTTTGATACCACAGAGAGTTAATTGTAAATCAGGTAAATCGCAAGTACAAATTTTTCATTTTTCCCTATTTTCAATACCATTTTGCTTAAAAACAAATCATCATCATTCATGATAAAAGCTTTTTCATTTGATTGATAACTGATAATTTGCTACCCCGAATGTCATCAAAACTGCCCCATTATTTGCTTGGTGGCATTGGCGTTGCTCGATCTTTGCAGAAACCAAGCACTAATTTAGTAATTTAATTTAGATGGTGGCATAAGGGCAATCATGTATGGTGGAGCTTCATTTCGGTTGGCATGTCCCATAAAGTGCAACACCTTCATTGTAGTGAAAGGATAATAATATGATGCCATTTTTCTGGGTTAAAATGACCCCACACCACCTATTCAAACAACATGTTCATGTATTTTTCCAATTGCTTCCAATTCAAATATTAAAACCCAAATCAGAAATCTTTCTGGCCTTTCATTGTTGGGCCCATCTAAGCCCATCACAAAATCTTCTAGGCCCATCTCTGATCTACACAGCCGGTCCATCAAATCTCATCCATGCAGACCATGCCTTCCTCCATCAATTTACCTCATACCAGAAAGATTGAAAAAAATAAAATAAAATAAAATATAAAATACCATGTATGCATAATATGTATGAGCAAACTATACATAATGAGGATGAAGATTTTCTAGATTTTCTATGGTATATTCTACCCAATTTTAAAGAATTTGATAAATAATTTTGGAAGCAATGCTATTGTCAACAATAAGGTAAGAAGACGCTATAATAAAAAGTATGTATAAGTTTTAAAATCTCTAAAGTTTGACCAATTACCCTTTTAGCACAATAGTGGCAAAATGCTCTTGATTTACTTTATCTCTATACATTTTTTTTTTTTGACATGTTCACACAAGAGAAGATGATTTAAACTAGTGATCTCTACTTTATGAGGCGTGATCCCCAGCCGATTAAGCTATTCCTTGAAGGACACTTTGTCCCTATACTAAGACAATGTGAATTGCCTCCAACTTTTGAAATCTCACCGTATTAAATACTAAACTCTTCTTGGAAAATATAGTGAAAATGCTTTTGATTTACTTTATTGCTACGCAAACACAACGTAAATTGTGTCTCATTATCCCTTAATTCAATGTTTGTGTTGTGGTCCTCCCAACTTAAAAAAGAGTAATGGTATACAGCACTACCCATCACTCCCCCCATCCTTCAAGCTTAGGTGAGGTGGTCCTCCTTAGTATTTGATGCATAGAGACTAATTTTTAGGTCAGAGGACCACACGAGGGATGGAGAGTGATAGGATAATATATAACATTATTCAACTAAAACATCAATTTTCATGCATCAAATGCTATGGAAAGTCTTGAGGATCACGCTACATAAGCTTTGAAGAGATGTTGAATAATTGAATGATATATAACATTACTCATCAAGATATTTGAAGAGACTGTGTTGCATAGGCTTTAGGTTTAGATAGATGAGGAATAATGTATAGCATTACTCGTATGACAAATAAACTCAAAGAAGAATATTGTTGATTCACTTGGCCACTATTATGATCACAATGTGAATTCTCTCAAAGATGGTCAAAATTTTTAAGATTTTATATTGACCTAAAAAAAAAAGTAGACTAGACTTGTTTTTCCATATAGATAGATGTCTTGGTTCTAAAGGTTTGAAAGTCAAAACTAGTAAAGGTAACCAAAAGGTAAAGGTGAAAGACCAAAGAAACAAAGGTAGGCTTTAGACTTTCACAATTTCACAAATCCACCGTCCCCAAACACCCAATAGGGCATCAAGAAATCAAAATTAATAATTTAATAATCTAGGCTTTGCAAGGAGTAAAGAGAATTTAATAACAAGCTTTAAATTATTAATAAGTATTTAATTTACGTATACAAATTATAAACTCTATAAGAAACATTGAACCTGGACCAGAACATAAACAACAACAAAAATTTTTTTTTTTTAAAAAAAAATTGATAGGAACTAATTACGTCACAACTTAGAATCACGCCTAATAAAGCGAAAGTTCGAATCATTTTCCTCTCTCTTGTGCAGACATGTAAAAGAAAAAAAAAATTACGTCGCAACCCGAACAAAATTTGAAAAACTAATTAAAAAACAAAAAATTCAAAAAAAAAAAGAAAAGAAAAGAAAGTAGTCTTACTTGTATCGCAGAAGTACAAAAACAGACATGAGACAGAGAAAACAACACCCAACAAAAAGGCTTCCCCACACGGCCACACCATCTTCCTCCCACAATACCATGACCCCTTGGCTGTTCCTCTACCACCGAACAGCCGCAAACCTACGCACCCTCCCCATCTTAACCTAAGCACCCTCTTCTTTAAAACTAGATTTTCCCTTCCCCTCTTTTTCTCTTCAAAACTTGCGAGATCCATTTCTGACGACGACGACGACTCCTACTACGACGAAGAAGGTTCCAGTGCACGGGCTAGAGTTTGGGTTAGGGTTTATGAGAGATGTGGGATGCTCCAGGCATTGATGAATCTGCTCTCTCTCTGCTTGAAGCCATTCGGCGGTGAGAAACTCGATTCCGTCGGCGTGATCGGCGCCAATTACAGCGGCGGTTCCGGTGGAAGAGAAGGCAAGAATGGGCTGCTGTGGTTTCGTGATTTGGGGAGGTTTGCCGCCGGAGACTTCTCCATGGCCGTTATCCAGGCCAACCAGGTCCTCGAGGACCAGAGCCAGATCGAGTCCGGGCCCTTCGGGACCTTCGTTGGCGTCTATGACGGCCACGGTGGCCCCGATGCTGCTCGCTATGTCTGCGACCACTTGTTCCGCCATTTCCAAGGTTCGTGGTTTCCAAACCCCAATTTTGTTTATAGACGGTGATATTAGGGTTTTGGTACTTGTAGTTTTCAATTGGTCACGTCTGGGAACTATGTGTATGATTGCTTGTGTGCTTTTTCATGGATTGCAACTGTTTTTGTGATTAGTTATCAGTGATTTTCGAGGACCAAATTTGCTTCTCGTGATTTTGAAACCCCCAACTTTTCTTTATATACAGTAGTTTTAGGGTTTTTGGTGCTGCCTGTGGTTTTCAATTGGCCACGTCTTTAACTATATTTATGATTTTTAGTGTGCTTTCAATGGAATGCAACTGTTTTTTTGTGATTAGTTATTGGTGATTTTTGGATCAAATTTTACTTTTTGCGAGCTTTTGAAAAGTTGTGGTTTTTGATTGGGCCTTTTGAGATTTTAGATTGCAAAGTATGGTATCGGGTACAGTTGAAAGCGGCTGTACAAATGTGTGGTCTGTTTGGTTAGTAATTATTATTATTTTTTATTTTTTGCTTTTTAATAGCTTAAAGCAATGTAGATTTTGTTTTCAAAAGCAAGAAAAGTGCTTCAGAAATTGCTTACCTAATAAGAAACTCGTGGCATAAGTTATCCATTGCCCCTTTTTCTCTGTTTTTTTTTTTTTTTTGGTTTATTTGTTTAGTTTAATAGGGAAGGAGACTTTCTTATGTTGGCTATCTTAGGCTTTGTGCTTATGCAGCAATATCAGCGGAGGCGGAGGGAGTTGTGACAACGGATACCATTCAAAGAGCTTTCCACGAAACAGAGGAAGGGTTTACTGCTCGTGTGTCAGAGTTATGGAGTACTCGACCCAACATAGCAACTGTTGGGTCATGCTGTCTGGTTGGAGTTATATTTCGGCGAACCCTCTTCATTGCTAACCTTGGAGATTCACGTGTTGTGTTGGGCAAGAAAGTTGGCAACACTGGAGGAATTGCTGCCATACAATTATCGACAGAGCACAATGCAAACATTGAGGCTGTCAGGCAGGAGCTTAAGGAGTTACACCCTGATGATCCTCAAATTGTTGTTCTTAAGCATGGAGTTTGGAGAGTAAAGGGCATTATCCAGGTTATTTCAAAATTTTACTTGTTGACTAGTGTGTGCAGAAATTAACAAATTTCTGTAAGTTTCATTACTGTTGCTTGAATTCTCCAGCATATGTTTTAGTGGATAGAATTTAGTCTTTGTTGCATATTTTATTCAAGAAATGACTTAACTTAGAGATCTTTAGGTGCTTCCCTTGTGATTGTCTAATGTATGCCGGTACATCTGATCCAGAAAAGTTTGAAGTCCATGTGTCAAGACAGTGCAAAGAGGCGACCTAGGTGATTGCCTTTTGAAGTGTTTTTATTAGCCCCATCATTCATGGAGGTTTAAAAAATATATATATATATAACTTCCGTCACATATGGACTAATTGGCATCTGTGCAGTATGTACCATATTGGCATGAGAAGATGAGTTGAAGGATAATTGTTGATCACTTTGGAAATCTATGAAGGGAAGGGGCCTTCTGAAGTTTTTCTTTTCTATTAGTTTATCTTCATTTATGTTGCTGCATCAGTATCAATTTTTGTTAGAATCTTTCAAGTCCAAGTCACCATAACTTGATCAGTCAGTTTCCTTGCAGTAAACTGTTCTTAACTTTCAATAACTGTGTAAATATTGAGTGAAAAAAGAAAGAAGTTGAACCGACTTAGGAAACCATTGAATTTCCTGTTTTGTCATAATGGATGAAATTGCTAGGCATATGTAGGAAAAGGTCCAATAGTGTATGACTTCTGCTAATGATACAATTTTAGAAAAGTGAAAAATTTCTTTGCATAAAAGAAATTTTAATAATTGTTTTTTCACAGCTTAATAGCAACTGTTATAGAAAATTCATTATGAAAGCGACTGTTTGATTTTATTTTTCCCTAGGAATTTCTTATAATTATTCTAACATGCATCAATTTGAAAATCTCTATCTTTTTTTTTTTTTCCCAACTTTCTATGACCATGCTCCTTAAAGTGATATCCTTTCACGGATGTGATTATTATATTTGATGCAGGTTTCTAGATCCATAGGTGATGTATATATGAAACATGCGCAGTACAACAGGGAGCCGATTAATGCAAAATTCAGGCTTCCTGAACCTATGAACATGCCAATCTTGAGTGCTGTTCCAACTATTCTTTCTCATCATCTCCAACCAAATGATTCTTTCCTCATATTTGCATCTGATGGTCTATGGGAACACTTGAGTAATGAGAAGGCTGTGGATATTGTCCACAGTCATCCACGAGCAGTAAGACTTTGTCCTCTTTAATCTATTAATATTGCATCATTCTTTATTGCTAGTCAGCTTGTTGACTAACCAGGATTTACTTAATCAATCTTAGATGTGAGGAAAGTAATTTATGATATTAAGCCACATGCTGGAATTGAGTGTTGCTATATCATTATCAGATGCACTTATAATTTATATGCCCATTTTCTTTTTGCTTGACAAAGTTTAGATTTTACCTTGCAGTCTTCCTCTTTGATTGATCAGGCAATTTCATAAGCTCATTCATATATGATCATCTAGCTCTAGCTTCTTGTTCATGTCTGTTGGCTATGTTTTTTGGATTCAGGAGTTTATTATTTTAATGTCGATGTGTATTGGATGTTAAGACCATCACTATGTTCTGCTTTATTTAAACAGCTTCTTCTGAATTACTCAAGCATTGATGATTGAACGGATTGTTCTGCTATTATCTGCTGGTGTCATGTACTGTATAATTCTACTGGGCCCTCAGTTTTTACAAATCCTGCCCTGCTTCTTCTGGTAAAATGAAAATATAGTTATTTAAAGCTAGCCTCCAATTTGACTGCCATTAGGCTGAATTTTTTATATTCTCAGAAACCAGAATCTTATATCCTCATGTATGGGCTGAGCTGAATCATTATATTTTTCACATTCACGATGCAGTGAGGGGATTTGATCAATTTGCCTGTGTTTAATTGATAGTTTTTTTATTTTTTTATTTTTTTATACGGTGCTCACCAGCTTGTTAAATGCAGGGAAGTGCAAAAAGACTTGTCAAGGCTGCCCTACAAGAGGCGGCTAGAAAACGAGAAATGAGATATTCAGATCTTCGTAAAATTGACAAGAAGATTCGTCGCCATTTTCATGACGATATTACTGTTATTGTTTTGTTCTTAAACCACGACCTTATATCCAAAGGCATAGTGGAAGACCCCCCGCTCTCAATCCGAAGTGCTCTTGATCACGTGTAATCTCTGAAAGCAAACGTGTTTTGCCACATCTGATATTGGCGGACGTCCTTTAAACCACTCTACCATTATAAGATATGATTGCATGGGCTTGAGAGCAGCACTGACAAAGCAGTTTCTCTGCTTGGATACTGATACAGAGATACCTTATCTGAAAGAGGCTTCAAAATTTGTATAATGTTGTGAGAAATGATAACTTTAATTACTACAAATTGCATGTTATACATTGATATAGTTTTATTTAAATGCACGTTCTTTGATTTCCAGTCACATAACGTGAGAATATACTTGTGGTATTAATATTTGTGTTTGCTAACATTTATGGATAATGTATCTGTATTAGCATGTGTAACAGTGTATGGTTTATTATTGAATCAAACGTGGAAAGAATTATCATGCATCAGCGCCTGCGCCCCGAGTCTCTTCCGCTCAAGATAGGTTGTTCATCCCAATGAAGGTTCCGAGTGGCAGCAGGTGAGGATTCACTCGCTGATACTGCTGGTTTTGACCTTTTGATTTTAGTAATGCTAGATACTCAGTTCTTATTTCTAATCAATGTGGTAGTGCCCATTTGTTTATGAAAAAAATAATAATATGTGGTAGTGCCCATTGGTTTATGAAAAAAATAATAATATGTGGTAGTGCCCATTAGTTTATGAAAGAAAATAATAACAATAATAATGACTGATGGACACGGTCATATCAACCCTAATGGAATGAAAGTTGAGGTATTATCTCTAAGCATAAAACCTTTGCCACACGAGTAAAGGCAGTTATTGATGACAATACTGGCCGGTGGAATGTACCTAGTGATGGAGATTTTTTTGGAGGGGGAAGCGGAAAAAATATGTAGTCTGCCTCTTGGTTCAAATGGTCACTCTAACAAATTAATATGGACTGGTTTGCTGTCTGAAAATTTATCAGTAAAAAGCGCATACATACCATATGGGGAAGAATTTGCATATACACATGTCAAGTGAGTATTCTAGAGCCTCTGCGAATAGTTTTGTATGGAAGAGTATTTGGTCTTAGTGTTCTCGGAGTTGTGAATTTTTTTTTTTAGGAAAATATTTTTAAGAGACAGGTGGTTAAGGATTCCTTGTGTCCCATTTGTGGGATTGAGGTAGAAAATACGTCATATTTTGTGGCAACTTGTGATGTATGGCGGGAGTGTTCTCGAAAAATTCAAAAATGCTCCACTAGAGGAGATGGTTTTTTTCTATATTATAGGTGGGCGGTTGGATAGGGTTGAGAAAGGAGATTTCGAACTAATTGCCACAATAGCAAGAGGAATTTGGCTTCGTCGAAATGCTTTGGTTTTTGGTAGAAGTTTTTACACCCGAATCAACCGGTTAAAAATGAAGAGGGAGGCTATGGAGGATTTCTATGCGATATAGTTGCAGAAAAATCATAAGGAACTACGTTGTCCGGATATTGGGACCTCGAGGTTGTTGGTTCCTCCTAGTCGAGTATACAAAATTAATTGGAATGCGGCCCTTGATAAATGATGGGTGTGAGCATTATTGTTAGATCATGTGGGACAGCTTATGGCAACAATGTCTTCACTTGTGCGGTTCTTCATTAATCTAACAGTTGCAGAAGCCATGGCGGCACAGAAAGCTGTAGTGTTTGGAAAAGATTTAAGACTCAAAAATATTTATTTTGGAAGAGGATGGTCAGGAGATAGTACATGTGATATGGAAGAATGACCACTCTTGATATCAATGTGGACAATTGATTGACAACTCGAAGACTATTCTAAATAGCCTCCAATCTTAAGTAATACAATAACTCATCTTTTGGCAAAAGCAGTTTTTCAACAAGTTAGGGAGGAAATTTGGATGGAAGATTGTCCTTTGTTTCTCCATGATATTATAACTTCTTAGAGTTAGTATTTGATTTGGTATTAATGAAAGTCGAATTTACATAAATAAATAAAAACCCCTTCCCCACAATGTCAATTGGCAAGAAAAAATGGTTGTAATTTGAAAATTGCAAAAACACATAATTCGCACTTAATGAACATACACATAAATCCACTTATACACATATATCTAAATTAAGACTTATAATTACAATAATTTAAGCTATATTTATAAAACTCAACATGTTCTCATTACAAAGTTAAAAATAATACAAATAAAGTTACACGAGCTTATATGAATTGGGTTGAGTTTACATGAGTTTGGCTCGTTTAATAAAGGAGTTTTAATTTTTGTTCAAGCTCTATTCGTTTAATAAATGAATTGATCACGAATCGAGCTAATTTGAGCTAAGCTCGAACATGTTTGTGAGTGGCTTTGTTCATTTACAACCCCACTTTGGAGCCATACTCAAGTTTGACGTAGTCCTGTAATTATATGGTGCATGCCATAAAATGAGGAAGGAGTTTGCACGTACTCATGATTAGTTGGGACAAAGCCACAAACACTCTCATCATCATCGAATGAGGAAGGAGTTTGCATGTCATTGAATTGATAACGAAGCGGACGACACATCACGACTCACTTGACAAATTGGTTGTGTTGGATTGATGTGACCCGACCTGCTTAACTTATTTAATAAACAAATCATGTTGGGTTGACTTAAATACTACGTGTTTGACTTGTTATTTGATATAAAAAAAAATAAATAAATAAATAAAAAAAAATAATCACAAATATAATACAAAATATATCAAAATGATGCAGATATCGTCTTTTCAAGTTTATCATCACCAAAAACATAAATAAATAAATAAAGATGATTGAAGGCAACGCCAGAGAAAAACTTTGGACTAATATTACCGGGCCACCGGCCGAGTGACCATTCCAAATCCAATTATGCAGTAATGGGAAATCAAGACCCAAAATGGCCCAACATGTAGTTGCGTAATTATTCTAAAAAATCGAGGGCATTTTGGGGATTAAGAAGCCACAACTTAGACATTCATTCACCTCAGCGGAGCTCAATACTGCGCTGGACGGGCGATCGCCATTTTCAGCCATGCCAATTCCCAAAGACAAAGATCAACAAATACTAAGGTTTTGACTTAAATATCCTGCAATATTTCCATTAGCAAGAAAACTAGCTGCTGATTCTCACAGCGCTCATGGCTCTGAAAAGCTCATTATTATCATTGGCATACGCTTTGGTCCTCGCGCTGAATCTACTCTTAATCCCATCCGAGTCGGCGGCACCGCAAGCCTTTCGGAGAGATCCGGGACATCCTCAGTGGCACCACGGAGCCTTCCAAGACGTCAGAGAGAGCGTCCGAACCGATGTCCGTCGCTTGCTCCATACTCGCGCCGAGGTACTCATTTTCCATCGCCTCGTGTTCTATTTTGGCTTCGATTTTTAGTTTTTTTTTTTTTTTTTTTTTCCATTTTTCCTGGTTTACAATATGAAATTTTAATTAATTTATTTAAGGATTGAAATTTCATAAAATTATTCAGCTCAATTCAATGGAGTACTCATTTAATCGGCATTTTAATGGAGGTGTTTGGTTTAAAAGTAGATTGTGCGAGTGCCTTTTGTATGCTTCGGATTTGGATTTTTTTTTCCAAGTTTTTTCTGGTTTATGATAGATAATTTATGGAAATTATTTTCATATATATATATATATATATATATATATATATATATATATATAAGTAGTGATTGTTGTTATTTTAAGGAAGGTGGTTATTTTAAAAGTTGAAATTGTGTGCGACTGCTGTTTGAATGTTTTACTCATGTATATAAGTGTCGGGCAGGTTCCATTCCAGGTTCCACTTGAAGTAAATGTAGTCCTCGTTGGTTTCAAGGGGGACGGAGGCTATAGGTACAAGGTAGATGATCACAAATTGGAAGAGTTTCTGAGGGTCAGCTTCCCGACTCACAGGCCCTTGTGCTTAGAGACCGGCGAGCATCTCGATATCGAGCATCATGTTGTTTTTAACGCATTTCATGTAAGCTTCACAAAATCGTTTCATCGCTGATACTATCATATTTTGCATTGTTTCAAGTTTCTAATATTTTGTGTTCTAATTTGTCACACTACAGGCTGGACAGCCGGAACTTATAGCACTTGAGAAGGCACTGAAAGAGGCCATGGTTCCTGCTGGAACTGCAAGAGAGGTGACCAACCAACACTATATTTATCAATTACTGGTGCTCGTAATTGTCTGTGAGGAAGTATATTTATCATTTGTCTTTGATAACATTGTAAATTATATTTTTAAACTTTTAGACTGATTATGGAAGAGAGGTCCCTTTATTCGAGATAGATGCAACCGCTGTTGAACCAGTATTTGAGAAGCTATATTCGTACATATTTGACATGGACAATGTTAGATATTCCGCTGCGGAGATGGATAGACCTGTGCCGAGTGCAATATTTATCGTCAACTTCGACAAGGTAGAGCCTTAAGTAATTTGTTATTAATTTATTTGCCTTTTCTTTTATTAAAGTCATTTGATATCAAGATCATTCTTCCTCATGGTTTTATTAGTCTCCTTATGCTCATGGCCGTGTGATCAATAGTGAACTGATATTTTTTTCGCAGGTGAGAATGGATCCTAGGAATAAGGAAATTGATCTCGGACATTTAATGTATGACAAACTTACCCAGCTAACAGAGGAAGATATTAAAAATCAAGAGGGTGGCTACATATATCGTTATCGGTATAATGGTGGAGGAGCATCCCAAGTTTGGCTCGGCTCTGGCAGGTATAGTTGATGTAACGTAGTTCATGGAAGAGACACACTCTCGAAATTGATCCCATTAGGCTTTCATATCCTACTATCCTCTCTCTGCACAATGTCGATTTATTTTCTGAAGATATTCAATGCTGTCAGATACATATGGTTGTTATGTTGCCTTACAGTTCGAGGGATTTGAGCTGTATGGAGCGATTCGAATATTTCATATTCAACTAGCTGTATCTAACTTCTTTGGCATTTTTGTTGATTGATATCTCACAAACTTTATCATCAACCTCTAGCCTGACCAGATCAAGATGAATATGATTTTATCATTGATGGTTTTACATGTTGGTTTTTTACTTGAGTTGTGATCCATGTATTGGATTTCATTTAACTTGACATAGAGTGCATCCCAGGACATAGGATTTATTGTAAGATGAATGTTGTGTAATTAATTAGTGGGAAAATGAGAATGATATTGCTTGAATTTCAGGAACAGTGGTTGGAGTGCTGCTGCTACAACCACAGGCAATTATGTTGTCATGTTAGAGTGAATGTATTAGTTCATTGAATTATAAACTTATTCATGGCACTATTCATCTCCGATGCTATCGAGATTTCAAATAGTGGTTTCTAAGGATGGTTACTCATTGTTGCTGTCACTGTCAAACCTTTCTTTCTTCTAATAGTGTTAATACATAACCTTATAAATATAGGAAATGATCGTTGAAATCATATTATGATTTCATTATCAATTCCATTGAATCCATTAATTTATGCCATGAATTTAGTGTTTATTCACTGTATTTGAGGACAATAGTAAGTTACTCCTTTCCATTTCTCTCTCACTCTGTGTGTGTGTGCATGTGAGGCTGTGTTTAATATGGGTCTAACTGTCTGCCTATACTATTCAGATTTGTTGTGATCGACCTCTCAGCGGGCCCATGCACTTATGGAAAGATTGAGACTGAAGAGGGGAGTGTTAGTGCTAGAACATTGCCACGCTTACAGCAAGTGATGCTTCCAAGAGGTTTAGGTCCAGCTAGTGGTCATTCTTCCCATGATATATTCATTGGACAACTTGCCTCTTTGATATCGACCACAGTTGAGCATGTTATAGCTCCGGATGTCAGGTACTTATTCTACTTCTTGATGTGGCCAATGAGCTTTAGCTCAAATGGTGCTTCCTCCCTTTATAGCAAGGTGGAAGGTGAGGTCGTGGGTTCAACCCCCACCTGGTGCATGTGTAAATTACCAAAACAAAACAAAAAAAAAAAAGAAATTCTTGATGCGGTGCACTCTTTCACTATTCTACTGAAATTTCACTGTGTTTTACACATGAACTATATTGACACATGTACGACATCAATTGAATATTAAAATCAGGCCAGACTGATGAATGCCTAGAATGCAGTTGATTAAGTACCTCAATACTATACCTCATTACTGTGTGCTATGTCCTTTTTCCCAATCCGATCATTTGTTTATCCTTTATGAACTCAGGTTTGAAACTGTTGATCTGGCAACGAGGTTGCTTGTACCTATCATTGTCCTGCAAAATCATAATCGATATAATATTATGGACAAAGGTCACAATTACAGTATTAATATCAAAGCAATTGAGGCAGAGGTAAGTTGTTCTTATGCTTCCCCGTGACTTGTATGTTGCATTCTATGGTAGTATTTCAGGAAATCATTAGACAATTGACTACTGTTAGATTGGAGACAAGGGAGGAACTATCTTCGCCACTCATGTAGCTAGCCTAAAGTATCTTTGTCTAGGGCCGTATTGTTAATTTGAGTGATCTGAGGATTTCGAATATGGTGTCAGTTGGACAATGTCTCTGGTCATGCTCCAATGGGCAATTGCATTTTTTTTTTCTTTTTTTTTTTCTCTTTTTTGAGGATGTAAATATAGAATAAGATCCAACCCCACCCTTTCAAAGTAGAGCTCTTATATTGTTTTACTACTCAGATGTTCTTCAAAAGTGATGCAGATTCTTTGACTCGTGATTTTTGAGGTTGATTATAAGAAAAATTTCTCTTGAATGCATTATAATTTTGCAATCACTCTATGATAAACCTAGAAACACTTGTCCAAGTTTCTCTTATCTGGTATTCTCTCTTTTGCAGGTTAAGAAGATGGTTCATGATGGACAAGAAGTAGTTATAGTTGGAGGTTCACATTCATTACATCGCCATGAGAAGTTGGCTATTGCTGTTTCAAAGGCAATGCGAGGCCATTCCCTGCAAGAAACAAAGAAGGATGGGCGTTTCCATGTTCATACGAAGACATATCTGGATGGTGCCATTCTTAAAGAAGTGAGTATTTTCTTTGTACTCTAATATATCTCCATTTCTCAAATTACCTGGTATTATAGCATTGAATGATGCGATTATCTATCACTTGTGAGAAGATTGGCGATAGTATTCTTGCTTGTTTGTAGTTATTAGTCATTAGAACAAACCCCCTTCATCTTTGTAAGGTACAATGGTCAATTTTTCTTACAAGAGAAATGTAGAGTTTACTTTTGGTAGATCAGATACAGCCCAAAAAATTTTGTGGGTCTTTAGGATGGTGTTTGTGGTTGTGGCGTTTTCCTTGGTTGGTTTCTGTTTGGTTTTGGGGGGATTGTTTTGTTCATTTTAGTTAGGTGTTTCCTGTTGTATACTTCCTATGTAGGTAGGCGCCTTGCGCTTTTAATAATAACTTTCATTACTTGGTAAAAAAAAAAAAAGATAAAAGCCCAAATTTTTTTAAATATTTATCTTCTTGACATAATGACAATGCTTGTGGTTGAGTTTCTGAATGACAATATCTATTTATGCATTCTGTCTCACATTTTTACTTGAAAATTCTCATCGCAGGAGATGGAACGATCTGCTGATGTGCTTGCTGCAGGTTTGCTTGAGGTGGCTGATCCATCTCTTTCAAGTAAATTTTTCCTCCGCCAGGTTAGTCGAAAGCTGCTACATTTTTCCTTATTGTGTGGAATGTCAAAAGGGAATTACATTTGGCCTTTTCTGATGGAGTTTCTTTTAATATAGAAGTCCATAGCGTATTACAAGCTTTTGTTCCCTCTCATCTTTATTGCTGTAAAATGTATTTTGCTTCCCACAGCACTGGATGGATGAATCTGAGGGGTCAAGTGATTCCATACTAAAACATAAACCTCTTTGGGCTACTTACGACTCAAAACACGGCAAGAAGAAAAAGAAAACGGAAAAGAAACAGGGGGATCTATACCGGACTTATGGAACAAGAGTAATTCCTGTGTGAGCATGCCTCCTTTTCTTGCAGTGTCATAATTTTTACAGCTTTTTCACATTAGTATATCCAGCCTCCTACATGCATCCTAATTTTATAGAGGATGTATTGCTCACTTCTTGCTGCAGTTTTATCCATAGACTGAAGTTGTGTCATAATCATCAAAAGTGTTTTCCTTTATTTTGTAGTTGACTATGGTGGTTAATGATGTAAATCTAAATTGGAATTGTTCTCTCCCTCTTTAATTATTCTTTATATCCAAAATTTGGAGCTCTAGAATTGCTTGGCCACGTTGCTGCAGACATCTAAAAGCTCAACTCTAAATTTCTTACAAATTTTAGCATCAATAAATTGTGGGGCAAATTTGAAGGCAAAGGCTAGGTCTTCATGACACCTTTTTAATTGCAATTATATCAAAACATGGAATATATCAGACTGCTTAGTTATTGCTGTAAACAATGTATTTAAACTCTGAATTATTTATTTATTTTTTTGATGCTGTAGATTGTTTTATTTGATATGAGAGCTATTTATGAGGTATTTAACTGTGATGAGTTCATCTTTTGCAGTTTTGTGCTATCATTAGCTGATGTGGATGCTCAACTTATGATGGAAGACGAAAGTCTCATATGGACAAGCAATGATGTTGTCATTGTACTTGAGCATCAAAGTGAAAAGATACCTCTGAGGTGATTGGCTACCAATTGTTCCTGGCTACCAGCTTTGCTGCATTGTTGACTATATCCTGTTTGTGTTGTAGTCATTAAAGTGTCATTGATCAAAACTATATTATTAAATTCCATAACCTCATCCCACCTTGGGGCCATGCGGACAGGTAATCAAGAGTCAACTCTGGCTCATTATGAAGTGTTACCCCATGTAGCAATGCATAATCCATTGATTTATAGGGCATTGAGTCATTTTTCAGAAACTCAACCATGTCCTTTTTAGTCATTCTTTGTAGGACCTCCAACTTAGCAATGTCAATCCGTGCTGAACCCCAACCCCTAAAATAATTACCTAAAGCTGCCTTTACAAAACCATTTCAGTCGAGTATCTCTCTTCTCATCTTTGGTGATTACAGTTTGTCGGTTGTCATAGCATAGGCACTCAACTCAAATTTTGATCTATCTTTTCTTGCCAATGACTCATCTCAAGATCCTGAGTAGAGCTACTCTCTCAGTGGATGTATTGCTCACTTGCGGCAGAATATTTGGACAACTTTCTAGCCGTCTGTACATATGTACTTTTTCCTTCAATTTGATAGATTTACTTTTTCCTTCAAGCAACATTGTGGAAGGCTGAGTTTCAACCTTTCAATCTCACTATGTTCGTGGATCATTGAACCAAGATTGGAATAATGGCAACGGTCAGCTATCTGTTTGCCATCCATGCAGCTACTCTGATACAGAAGTTGTAGGTTGTCCTCTTTCTGCATATGCATGGGAGTGCATGTCCCAGAGAATGCAAACATGCAGGCTTTCATTCCTTGCACAACACAATGTCCAATTTATCAGCATTGCATTATGATCTAAGATTGACTAAGCTATTGTATATTTCTGCCTTTCCTTTGAGAAGTGGGGGTTCTCATAATATTTAATTGTCTTGTTGGACAGTTACGTTTCAGAAACGGAGAGAAGGCATGCTATCCCATCACAGGCACAGCGTCATATATTGGCAGGGCTTGCCTCTGTTGTGGGTGGATTGAGTGCACCATATGAGAAGGCTTCTCATGTACATGAAAGGCCAGTTGTGAATTGGCTTTGGGCTGCTGGTTGTCATCCGTTTGGACCATTCTCAAATACTTCTCAAATTAGTCAAATGCTGCAAGACGTTGCATTGGTAAGGCCAATCTTATCGAACCCAAATACTCCATAAATATCAGATATGATACTTTGGGTCATTGATGCATAATGATCATAGATCTACCGTCTACGGTAATTATTGTTGTCACTGTCATTATTGTGAATAGAAAATTATTCTCTTTTTATTCTGACATTACTGTGGATGACATTTATCTGAAGTCACTTTGTATTCTTGTTGGCAGAGGAACTCAATATATGCACGTGTAGATTCTGCACTTCACAGGATCCGTGATACCTCAGAGGTAATTTAATCTTCATTCACCCATCTTTTATTTGTATTATTAGACGCTTACATCGAGTCTTATCTATTCTGCACAGGCTGTAGAAGCTTTTGCTGCAGATCACCTCAAAACTTCACTTGGTGAACCAGTCAAGGGCAAGAAGAACAAGACAACCACTGAGCTCTGGTTGGAGAAGTTTTACAGAAAAACAACTAACCTGCCAGAACCTTTCCCTCATGAATTAGTTGAACGTTTAGAGAAGTACTTAGATGTAAGTCACTCATGAGCTAAACTCAAATTCTTCTCTCTTAACAGCTTCAATATCAATAAATGTTGCTGTTTTATGTGATTAAATGCAGAGCCTTGAGGAACAGCTTGTAGATTTGTCTTCCTTGTTATATGATCACCGGTTACATGATGCACATTTTAACAGTTCAGAAATTCTACAGAGCTCCATGTTTACCCAGCAGTAAGTTATTCTGCAAAATAGTCTGTAGTCAATCAAATTCCTTTTCTTTTTTTTTCTTTTTTTGGGGATAAATATGCCATTACATATCTGGAGTACCCATTTGAGAAGCTTCTTTTTGAATTTTTATGATTACCCTCAGCATGTTTGAAATGCAGGTATGTAGATCATGTCTTAGCCAGTGAAAGGGAAAAGATGAGGTGCTGCGAAATCGAGTTCAAATATCCGGTGCAATCCTCCCAAACTTACATCTACGGGGGCATTCTTATTGCTGGATTCTTTGTATACTTCCTTGTCATCTTCTTTTCCAATCCCGTGCGCTGACTTTAATACTTACTCTCTATGGAATACACACCAATTTTTCAAAGCTCAGATGCTCACATGTAGAAGAAATGCATTTTTAAAATCTGACAAGAATTTTGACTATACCATCTTTATATGGTTTTTTAGTACACAATGAGTAGCAGATCAGGGCAGTCGACATCTCTTCAGTAACTAGTATTTTGGTATTATATTACCAGCATTAGATGATTCTATGCAGCCTAGACGGTGTTCGTTTCAGTTGTATCATGGTTTTGTGTACGGAAGTGGAACCAAGGTGTGTGCGGTTTGTGACAATGTAGTAATTGACTAAATCAATGTACATTAGTGGGTGGGTGCATATTGAGAAACCATAAACATACAAGGCAGAAGGTCCTTTGCGCTCGTACAGTTGTTCAAGATGCACCCTATGACTTTCGTGAAAAAATCTGAGGAAGGTACAACTTTGTCATGATCATCATAATGAATAAATTTAAGGATTAATCATTAAACTATGATTTTTTTTTTTTATTCGAGTAAAAAAGGAAAAATAAAATAAAATGAAAAAAAATTGTTCATACGTGCAGGCAGCTACGTGTCCATTCTTATCATCTCAGCATGTCACTTAAATAATAATAATAACAATAGTGGCTTGTTGGGTGGTCATCACTCATTAGGGATGGACGGAAACCCCATTGTCCCTCAGGGTGGGTCGTAAGCTGAGATCGTCCCTCGTGTCGTGACCCACTAGTGAGTTAGATTGTCATTGATGGACTGTTTGGGTATGAGGATACGATGCTTCTATTTGATTTCACTGGGAAAAATCTCCTTATCCCGTCTCTACTCTCAACTCTCTCTAAAATTCTCTTCGTTGTAAATATATATCTATTCTGTTTGGTTGCTAGAAAACATGTTGAAATTCTCAAAACAAAATCTATTTCTTCTATATGGGTGCCAAGAAAATATCAATTAATGAAAAGAGAACCGGGCATGTAAGAGGGTATTTAAATGGTATTTAGATAAATATAAAGAAAGTTATTATGAACTGTATTTAGAATGGGAAAACAAAGAGTATTTTGTTTCCTTCAATTTATTTATTTATTTTTTGAACAAGTTTCCTTAAATTTATTAGGAGTATAGCATACTCCTAAACAAACTCAGACCATGCCCTTTTAATTAACATACTTCTACCACAAATTACATCCAACTTGGTGATTTTAAGAGGATTATTCAGCAAGTAAAGATTTTGAACTTTATCATCTGGAAGATAAAATACTAAGGCCTCGTTTGGTTCGCGGATTGTCTAGTCCATTGGAAAAGGATTAGCTACCACTGGGAATAGATTAGTTAATCCTATTCTTTTGTTTGGTTGTAACACTGGAATAGACTACCTAATCCTATTCCTTCGTTTGGTACAGTGCAATATGTTGGTGAATGGAATTGTATTGTGATCTTATTTCCTAAAATACCCTTATAATATAAATACAATTTATATTATTAAGGACTTTCATTTTTTTTTTTTTTTTGAAACATAAACAATTTTACTATAATTTTTTTTTTTTTTAGTTATGTCATGTATATATAATTTTATATATATATACACGCTTGAACAGGTATGAATAACCTGTGTTCAAGTGTGTGTATATATATCAGTGTGATTTTTAATTCAATTATATATATAATTGAATTAAAAATCACACTGAGAAAGTATAGAGAAAGAGAGATGGAGAAACAGAATAAAAAATAAAAATAAACCCTAAACAGAATCAAAGAGAAACGATACAGAGAATCAAAAAAAAAAATAAAAAAACAGAAGAAAAATAAAAAAAACTCAAACGTTTTGGGTACATATATATACACACACACACACGCTTGAACAGGTATGAATAACCTGTGTTCAAGCGTGTGTGTGTATATATATATACGCTTGAACACAGGTTGTATGCTTGAACATAGGTTATATCTATATATATATAATTGAATTAAAAATCAAACTGAGAAAATATAGAGAAAGAGAGATGGAGAAACAGAATTAAAAAAAAAATAATAAATTTATTTTATTTTATTTTATTTTTATTTTTTTTAAAAAAAGCCTAAACAG
>NC_081541.1:15397667-15471782 GCF_901000735.1 Corylus avellana
AAAAATCCAAGAAATAGAAAGAGAATGAAATAACCAAGAAACAAATAAGAGAAATCGAAGAGAAGAGAAGGGGAGAGAGATCGCTTGCGCAGAGAAGAGAGATCGTTGCTCTTTGAGAGATGGAGATCGTTTTGTAGAGTCTCCTTGAGAGATGTGGGTGCTAGAAGGGTGGGGTTTTTGTGGGCAATTTACACGATAATTTTAATCCCACAGGAAATGATTAGCTAAGCCACTCGTTTTTGAGTGGCTTAGCTAACCCCGTGTATATAGGATTAGTAATCCCATGGGAATAGCTATTTTCAGGAATAGAGTGTTACCAAACAAAGGACTAACTATACCTAGTGTTAGCTAGTCCAATCCAAGGGTCTAATCCGCGAACCAAACGGGGCCTAAACATCTCAACACTTTTTTAAAAATTATTTTCTCCAAATGATTTTTTTTTCTAAATTCATTTTATTAAATAATCTACTTCATTCAATAAATAATTTTTTTTTTTCTTAAATAAATGTGGAATTCAGACATTTGAAGATTTAAAAAAAAAAAAATTAGAAAAAAGTGTTGAAATGCCTAATAGCCCCATCCTGTGAGCTGTCTTCTGTGCCATATCGTAATTGTTAGAACATGCAATTAGTTGAGAAACTAACATTTTTCCACGACTCTTCGTATCAAGACTTAAATTCCATTAATCATTTTACAGTCGAGCTTGAATTGGGGTTTTTCAATTCCATTTTACAAAACGGTTTAAAGCCTGTATACACCAAATCCTGGCATCCAAACACCGATATTTAAGAAGCTGGGTTGACTAAATTTAGATCCAAACAACCCCCAGCTGGAGAAAAAAAACAAAACAAAACAAAAAAGAAAAAGACTGAATCAAAAGGAAAAGATCAGATATAGCTTTCTAGGCTGCAAATGTCCATCAAATATAAGATCAGAGCCCAGTGCATATTTCATCATCTACAAATTATCCTTTTTTT
This sequence comes from Corylus avellana, assembly GCF_901000735.1. Taxonomy (NCBI): domain Eukaryota; kingdom Viridiplantae; phylum Streptophyta; class Magnoliopsida; order Fagales; family Betulaceae; genus Corylus; species Corylus avellana. Next base: position 15,398,645 of record NC_081541.1, read on the forward strand.
CCTTTTGAAATCAAAACCCATGTAAAATATATAACAAAACTAATAAGTAACAAATACGATGAATACGAAGGAGTCCTCAGAAGTTATGCTTATACTTGTCATCAAATTAGACAATCAGGTCTCAAAGATTTCATGCCATCATCGGAGCCCCCCCATGTTCTACTATCTGAAAAGCTAAGGAAAACTTCAATGGGATATCAAATATGAAAATTGCTACAAATAATTGAAAAAACTAAGGGGATTTGGCAAGAAGTTATTCACTGTGCCTGGGGAACAATACTAAGGCAAAATGACTCAACTTTCTTGCACAAAACTATGCCTCCTAATCCAAATAGACTGGAAGAAAACACCATAGATCCATGGGTATTAGATCAAAGGCATTCAAATAAGAGGCATCTTCAAATCAACAACCACAGAGATACACATGAACACACAGGCAAACAAAAAGAGAGAGAGAGAGAGAGGGAGAGGCATGGCTCTGGATGGTGGTGTTGGGTTTATATACTGAGACATTGAATTAGGGTTTTGGGAAATGGGGTTTGCTAAAAAAGATCCTTCATCTTCTGTAAAATTACGAATCGCTCGAACTCTTTTGGGCCTCATGCATAAATTCTTTTGTCTCATTACAGAGCCCAAAAGTCAACAGCCCAACAAGAGTATTTGGACCCAAGAAAAATAAAAGTAACACTAATCATTGTGAAAATAGAACAGTAGACATCATAAGCCGGCAACTAGGGGTGGGCAAATTAACCGTTACCGTTTAACCGGCCGTCTACCGGCTTCGACCGAACCGATATAAACCGTAGCCGATATGCCGATATCCTTATCGGTTAAAAAAAGTATACCGAAATTCGGTCCGGTCCGGTTAAGCGGTTCTTATCGGTTAACCGGTTAACCGATAAGAAACCGGATTTTTTTTATTTTTTTATTTTTTTTTTAAGTCCTAGTCCCAAAACGGCGCCGTTTAGTCTTTTAGAGAGGTTTCCAAATTCCCACAAGTGACACAGGTTTTCGAATTTGTGTAATGGTGTTGCCCATGACTTATTTTCCTTTTGCTAAGTGACTTTAATTAGTTAATACTTTGTTTATTATTCATTAATGAATTTTATTTTAATTTGGGTTTGGGTAGGTTTGATGTTTTTTTTTAAGTGATGGCATTTGATGAGATTTCTTTGCCTTTGGTAAAAGCATTTTTCATTAACTAGTTTTGCTAGTCTAATTAGCATTCATTATGTTAATTAGTCCATTTGCTTTGGAAAAATGTATTTTATAATATTAAAAAAAAAAAAAAAAAAAAAAAGTTGAAGTGGATCAATATAAAAAAGCTTCAATTTTTAGTCCAAAAAACAAATATTTGGGTCCCAACAAAAAGTATTTAGTCCCTAAAACAACTCATTTTTAATAAATTATTTTAGCCCAACAAAAAGTATTTGGGCTCTCAAAAGTCAAAAAAACTCATTTTTTGTTTTTGGCCCAACAAAATAAATCAATATAAAGCTTTCGGTTAAATCGGTTAACCGGTTTAACCGGACCGTTTAACCGTGTACCGTTTTAACCGAAATTATCGGTTAAAATTCTTATTGGTTCGGTATCGGTTAATAAACCGTTTAACCGAAAATTATCGGTTAATAACCGATAAGGTCCTTAACCGGACCATTTTGACTGATACCCAGGCCTACCGGCAACTTTGAAAACAAGCTGTCCCAAAGGGATAGTTCAATTGGCCTTGGATCACATCTCAAGAAGTGAGGTTACTAGTTTGAGTCTTCCTCCCCTCTTCCCTTGCATAGACATATAAAAAAAAAAAAAAACTTTGAAAAGCTGAAAATAATACAAAAAACCCATTATAAAACTTTAAAAAATTTATTTTTGAAAATAACATATTTTCAGAAGAATAGAAATTTCTTACAAATTGAGTTGTAGGACAATTTAGAGCATGTTTAAGGTTGCGTTTGAAAAATAGAACTTTTAAGTTAAAAAAAACTTTTGGGCAAAAGCTTTGTTTTTAAGTTTTTGTCAAAAGTACGTTTTGGCAATTTTTAGGTTTTTTGGACTCTTAAAAGCGCTTTTAATTTTTTTACCAAATGAGTACTTTTTTCTTCAAACAGACTTTTTGGGTATTAGAAGCACTTTTAAAACCCTCAAACGCAACTCCAAACAAGCCCTTAGTCTTTAAAAGTAGCTTTAATAAGTGCTTCTCATATATGTTTTTTTAATAAGAGTAATAAAAAAAAACAATAAACGCCATTTAAAAAGACATTAACAAACTTAACCACTAATGATGGATCATGTAATTCGAAGGCATGGCAGGGCATACTTTATAATTTATATGAGAAGCTTTGTTGTGTGATCTACGTGCAATTTGAAGTGTGAGGTATAAAACTAAAAATAATATAAAAGTACTTTTTAAAAAATAAAAATAGGGAACACATTGAGGTCCCCCTAAGCCTCAACTAGCTCCGGATCTATTCCCATTCACCAAAACGAAAAACTAAAAAGAATATTCCAAAATAGAAATACATTTTGTGGAATCCAATCATATTATCTATCAAGATTATTCCAAATAAGCTACTTGTCTTGGTCAAGTCTTTTTTTATTTATGGATCGATGAGGACAGGAGCGAAATCACCTTATGACTTGGCCCCCAAAAAAATAATTTTATAAAAAATATATATATAAATTTTATAAAATATACCTTTCAAAATTAAATTTTGCCCCCCAATTTTAATTTCGCCTCTGAATGAGGAATACATTTTGTGGAATAATTTCTTTTAACCATAGATATATAGTATGTCATAATTTAGAATTTCTATGCTTTACCCACAAAAAAAAAAAAAAAATCTATGCTTTTAATCTTCTGTACTCTATAATTCATTACCAATATTTTAGTTTTTAGAATTAAAAGTTCTCTAAAGGTGCTTTTGAAAATTAATTATAGGGAGTGTAACTTGGTTGTATAATTGAGAATAAGGTTCCTTTGGCATCTATAGTGACAAGAACGTGATTGGTTGAATGGATTTTTTTTTTTTTTTTAACAATTGGTTGAATGATTAGGAAATTCCAATTGAATGGTAGGATTGAATGCTGGACCACACGTTAGAGTTGTCACATGGGTTTGGGTCGTGTGTGGGCCAAGACCCACGAGCCCATCAAATATCAAGTCGCACAAGTCAATATTACAATACAATGCCACGCATGTTCGTAAGAGGTGACGCAGAAAGTGCTATTCATTGATGTACTTGTATTTATTTATTTATTTATTTTTACATGTCTGTATAAGAGAGAAGATGATTCGAACTAGTGGCTTTCACTTCATTAGACGTAGTCTTAACTAACTAAGCTACTTCTTAAAGACAGTAATATCAAATACAAGTCAATTGTATTTTTTTTTAATTTAATAATAATAGTTTTGTGAGTATATAGTGTTAATATGATGTTGGTGTAAAAGTACGATCAGTAACGAATGGACGCAATAAAGTTAATAATTAAAGTGAATTATAATAATTTATTAAAAAATATAATGAAGTAACGAAGAGTTTCAAAATGAAGGCAAAAGTAAATAAACTGCTTTCAGTCCACAAAAATCACAGAGAAAAGTCGGTATGTCAATGTGATTCATTCCAACTAGGCAACCACTGTTAAAAATTTTTTTGCCTATTAAAAATTTTTTTTACCTTAAAAATTTGGTAATTCACATAATATATGCATCACATAAAATATTTATAAAAATTCATAAATATGTGCTGAAATTAATATATTAAAAATGTAACATGTCGACACTATATCAAAATAATAGAAATACAAAAAAAAAATATCTAAAATTGCACTTTATGATCTCTTGCCATAATCACTTCAAGAAAAACAAGGAAAATTTGATCAACTACACATCATTGAGATATTACATCAAACATGTGATGTGTGTTAAGTTTGAGGGTGCTGTGGGTTAAAAAAAAAATATTAAAATTAAAAAATATTAAATTCTTGGGGCACCCCCACGGGACCATGTGGCTCCGCCACTGTAGGCAACAACAAAGCGAAGTAAACCAACCAGTAAACTGTGACACGTGTGGTTTAACCAAACAGCCCACGTAACAAAAACACAAACAAACAACGACCGATGAGACCAATGACGTCATTACGTACGTATAGAGATATGCTAAAAGCCCACGTGCAGCCTCATAAACTTGTGGCCCAAGATATTCGATTCCATACGGGTGGACCCCGAAACTCTTGGAACCCAACTGTAACTTAATTAAAAACAATAAAATATAGAAAGCTTTATACAAAAAAAACAAGAAAGGGTAAAAGACCTAGTCCCTTCATTTTCATCCTATATAATATGATCGATACAAGGCCTAAGGAAGGAGTAACGACCCCTTCATTTTTACCACAGATTTCGTAGAGCACGTTTGTTCATTTCCTCCTTTGCGGTGCAAAAACTACACAACAACAAGAGACAAAGAAAAAATGTGTCCTTCTGGAAGAACCCTACGTGCCGAGGTCGCCGATAGCTCGTCTTTGCGGCCAGCTTTCAACGTGCTCGACGCCGACAACGACGGAAAGATCAGCCGGGACGACCTTCGCACGTTCTACGCAGGGTTTTCGAGCGGAGGAGCCGACGAAGACGCTATAAAGTCGATGATATCGGTGGCGGATATCAACAAAGACGGCTTCGTGGAGTACGACGAGTTCGAGCGCGTTTTGGGTGATCGGAGAAGGTCACCGCAGGCACGTGGTGGTGGTGGTGGCGGTGAGATTATGGTAGACGTGTTTAGGATCATGGACAAGGACGGGGATGGGAAGCTGAGCCATGGCGATTTGAAGAGCTACATGGAGTGGGCTGGATTCGCTGCCACTGATGAAGATATTAGAGCTATGATTGCGTTGGGAGGCGGTGATGAAAAGGGCGGTGTGTCCTATGACGGTTTGCTCAAGATATTGGCCATTGATTTTAGCTCATAATCTTCCCGTCGTTGGAATTTTCAATTTTTCAGAGATCTGTTCAGCTTTTTGTCCTATTAGTTTTTGTAGTTTTATATTGTTTTTTTTTTCAACAAACTTTTGTTCTTCTTCTTCGGGAGAATAATCGACGCTAGTGTTGGGTCTTGTTCCATTGTCTTGACTCTTGAGCCATTCCAGGTGAAGACGCGTTCGTTTTGGGATTTGACTGGTAGATGTGCGTGCCTTAATCATGTGGTGTAAGAATACTCGTTTCCTTTTTCAAATTGTAGGTATTAATCGACAAATATTAGATGCTCTCTTGATTGTACTCTTATTGTTCTCATGGTATTTATGAAAATGTTATTATTTTAAATTAAGTGAGAAAAATAAAGCCACTTTTTTTTTTTTTTTTTTTAGAAAATAATATCTATCTACGGTAGAGGACACATTAAGAGTACGTTTGAGATTGCAATTTTGTATGAATAATCTGTATTTTTAAAAAATATCGCAATATATAAAGCGTTTGATATTGCGATTTAAAAAGCACTTAATTTAAAATAAGAAAAAAATATGTGATTTTTATAAACAGTTTAGGGAGTGCTTATTTGAAAATATGTGAATTTAAACCAAAATTACGATTTCGCATAACAAATATTTTTTAACATGTTTTACAAAACGTCTTTGTAATTTTAAAAAGTAGTGATTTAAAAAACGTAATTTTTAAAATCGCATTTATTGAAACCGCAATCTCAAACGACCTTAAGATAATACACCTAACATTCTCCCTCTAATGTTTAATATATTGAATTCATCAAACAATATAATGGTAAAATAATTTATCACTGCCAGTCTTGCAAGAATGGGGATAAACAATTTGGAACTAGTTTTTTTTTTTTTTGACATGCTCACACAAGGGAAGAAGAAGATGAGATTTGAACTAGTGACCTGCGCTTCATGAAGCGTGCTAACCACGTAACCGCTTAACCATATTAACTGCTAACCGCATTTTTATATAATATATTTTTATAATTATAATTATAATAATATTTATACATATAACATAATCACTTGATCATTAAATCACTTTCTTTTTTTTTTTAGATAATTAAATCACAATTTGAGTATTAATATATTATCACTATAATTTATATGATTATATCACATGATCAATTGATCATTAAATCATTTGATTATAAAATAACAAATTATACATATATAATATGGCATAACTCATAAGTATACCAATTCATACTAATACAACAATTAAGTACTTAGAGACTTAATTCCAATATATGTTATAAACTTATAAGTCTATATATGTTATAAATTATAATTATACATATATTCATATGAATAATATAAATGTATAATATTAATACTTAATCATATGATTCAATGACAATTCAAATACTTTATTCAAGTGAATCATATTATTAATGTACAATGATAATGTGATTCGTATAATATCAAATTAAGTAATTGACATTTTTTTTTTGACATGTCCGCACAAGAGGGGGGAGGGGGATTCGAACTAGTGACCTTCACTTCATTAAGTGTGGTCCCAGCCGATTGAGCTACCTCTTGTATTTATAATGTGTTACTTATAAACACAATTGAAGTATTAATGTATTATCATTCTAATTTTAGTAATATTATCACTATAATTAATATGATTATATCACATGATGAATTGATTATTAAATCATATGATTATATAATAACAAATAATATATATATTCATATATAATATGACATATAATCATATATATCATATGTTTTATTTGAACTTCTTTTATATGTTGTGTTGGACCTTTTTTTATAATTTTTTTTTTTTTTTTTAAAAAAAAAGAAAAAGTTAACTTGTTATGATTTAATATTTAAAGAATTTTTTTTTAAAGTATAAGTAAATGTAAATTAAGGGTCAAATATTTTTAATTTTTTAATATGGACTCTTTTTATAAAAATTGGGCCTAAGAAAACACTAAAAATATTTTAAAAAAAAAACGGTTAACGAGTAGTTACCTATTTTACTAACCTCTAACCGGCGGTTAGTAGCTAACTGCTAATCGCCTAACGGTTAATAATTGCGGTTGATGAAATCTACTAATCGATAAAGCAGTTACAGTTAGCAGTTATTACCAATAACCGTTAACTGTTACCGTATTGATATCCCTAGTGCAAACTCCCTTGGGAACTAATATTAATTTGATGGATGATAATTTTTCATACAACATAGCCAAATAGGCTTCGCATCTTTTCACTCAATAAAGATGGAACCGCTAATTACACACCCTTTCTCGGGTGGGAAACATACAGATCCAGGTTAACCTGTCTGTCAGACTAAGGTTGTGCCTCAACATTCTTGGTAACAATTCAACCTTATATAGCAAATGTCATAAAATAACACAATCAATCAAACCGCCATGACATTCATTTGGTTGAATGATGAAAAAGTAGCAATTAGAATTACATGTGTTACAACATCGCGGCTTTCTTCACTTAGCAGCACATCTTTCTGAATAACGGAAAATTCTCAGACCAAATCAATTTCCCCTTCCTGTACACGCTCCTTTATTGACTTGTAATGTATTATACAAAGATCGTCAGGCTTCATCTCCAGCAGTTCATCGCTGCCAAAAGAGATATAGTTTAATTAGCAAACAGATGAAACATTTCTAAGAGTAGAATATGCAAGAATAACAGCTTGCCTGCCATCAAGCTGGAAAGGTCCCAGAAATCTCCTGCTCTTGCACACAACGAAGGTGTCCAACTGCGGCTCTGGGACTGGAAATGACAGGTATAGAGCAATTGTAAATTTCAAGGTGCATATAGTTACAAATCAACCCAGCCAAATCTTGATTCAAGTCAACCTAAGTCAAATGCTCAAAAGCTTTGCTCAAGTTTATGACACAGCAAAAGGAGAAAAGTTGGGGATGTGTATATTCCCCGTAGTCAGTAATCCTAGAAATGCCTTCCAATAGGTAAGGCTACACACAAAATGCGTGTGAATGCAGTTATTAGTAATATCAACATCTGCATAATGAGGTTATCAGTTTTAGGTATACGTATTCGCATCATCTAATTACTATCCAAATCTGCACGATTATTGCGGTTCTTATCCGCTATGAGGTAATGAGTTTTTTGAGCCTTGTATACTTCTTGCTTCTAGTAAATACAAAAAGGCATTTTAGTTTTTTCTTTTTTTTTTTTTTAAAGTAAATAATCAAACACTAGCAACAAAACAAACACTCAAACAACTTATTTCTCACGAGATAAAAACAAGAGATTATTAACAATACACATCATCATAGTAGCTTAATAAGTAAGCATGTCTACCACAAGCTCCAAATCAACATCTTATAGTCATTGACTAATAAAACCATGAGAGAGTATCTTGTCGGGCATCCAGAAAAAGGTGCAAGATATTGGAGTCCTCCCTATCACTCAAAATTCTCACCAACCAGGAAAAAGAAAAAAGAGCAGATGTAGTGGCCAATGTTCTTTCATAAAAAATAGCAGTAAGCAATACGAGGTTGTCAGATATAGAGATTTTATAAAAAGAAAAAAATTTACCTATGAGGACAGTAGAAGCTGAAATTTACTTCCTGAGTTGTCCAAAACTGCTTTACCAAATTGATCTACGCATTGAATCAGTAAAAACTAGTGAAACCCAAAAAAATTCAGATTGTGATTTCCTTTGAAAAGCTTAATTTAAAGCTTAGTCCAAAAAATTTTATTTAATGTTCACAAATGTTAATAAGATGCTTAAAGGAAAATCATTTCCCCCTATGCAATCTAGATTTTCCCACTAACACAATCAACATTCAGACCCAATCAACTGTTTGAGCATCCTAAGAAACAATTTACAAGATGCCTGCTTTAGAAGTTCACGCTTTAGCCATATAACTTTTTGAATCTCAAACAGGATGCACTAGTGCCCAAGTTATTCCAAGCACATTTTACCAAATCAATGAAGGTCAAGAAATTTTAGGTCAAAGTTCTACTGACTTCATGTTATAGCAACCCAATAGAGCAGATGTTGTAAGTCCAACAATTTTTATTGATCAGTTCACAAATGTTAATAAGATGCGTAAAGGAAAATAATTTCTTCCCATGCAATCTAGATTTTCTCACAAACACAATCAACATTCAAACCCAAACAAGACATAAAACTCCTTCATGTGCCAAATTCGTTAGAATTGGAGTAATAACGAAGGCATGCACAAAATTTGAAACCCAGAAGGGAAAGAGGGAGAGAGAATTAAAATGAGAACGAAAAAACAAAAGTAACTTGTAAGGATGACTAAGTACCCATGTCATTCTCTTCACTTATTATGGACTGCTTTAGTATATCCCGATAATTATCAGGCAATTTTGACAGAACACTCTCTTCAAGATGTCTCTCCATATCCTCAGTACACCTGTTACATAACGCCAACTTCAGCAACAGTGAGAATAAAAACTTTAATATGTGCTTTCAACAGATAAAACATACTGCCTTTACCTTTTGGCAAACCCTTTCTCTTGTTCAGAAAGCCGGTTCTGAACTTCAGGATTATTTGAGATATGGAACATGTACTTTCCAATCTGCAATAGAAACTTACTTAGGAAACAATATAGAAAACGTAATCCAATGTTGACAGCAGGAAACTTGGGGCATCAAAATTTAATTCAGTACGCACCAATCTGTTTCTTATTCTGGAAAATTAGCAATTTTTTTATTTTTTTTATTACTGGTTAGGAAGGGTCTCTATACCATTGCAGCTACATATTAGATGAACATTATTCTTTCCAAATGAAACAGAAAATGACCGATTAAATTTCCACAAAACATCCATAGACACTAACAAAGATACAATAGAAGAGCTAATAGCAACCTTTTGGAGGCGAGTCCGAAGGTACGATCTCAATAAATACTGAGTCCTATCCAAGTCCATCTGGTAGAGTGATACCGTTAGAGGATCAATCCCACTACTTGAAAATTCCTCAATGGTTTCTTCCTGTAAAAACGCAGCAAAAGTTTTATAACCATTACTGCACCAATAAATCAGAATAGCCATTTAGAAAAATCCAGGACTCTTTACGGTGGCCACTTAAGCATTTTTAATGGTAGAATTTACACTGCTCCTCATTTAGCTAAGGTAAACGCCACAAAAATCATAGTGTATTACCAAGGGGTTTTTTTTTTTTTTTTGATAAATAATGTATATTCATTTAAAGAGTAGAGGGGCGCAACTCAAGTACACAGAAAGTATACAAGAGAAGCCCTAACTCATAGAGAAAGATGAACAAACATCTAAAAAATGTATTACCAAGATTTCAGCAAATAGATTGCTGCCTGGTTTGGATTCGATTGTGAGCCATAATCAAACAGCTTTCATTCTTTTTTTTTTTTAATCTGATAACTAAAACAGCTTTCATTCCTAAGAGAAGCATATCAGAAAATGTTTTACTTGCTCAAGAGATAGTGAAAGATTATCATAAAGATAAAGGCAAGCTAGATGCACAATCAAGGTGGACTTGATCAAAGCTTATGATTCACTGGATTGGGAATTCATTCGGCATTGCTTAGCATACTTTAGTGCTCCTTCCAGTTTTGTAAAATGGGTGAGAGAATGCATTACTTATCCATGGTTTTCAGTATCCATAAATGGTACTCTTGTTGGATACTTTGAAGGAAGAAGGGGTTTAAGGCAAGGGAATCCATTATCCCCTAACCTCTTTGTGATAGCAATGGAAGTACTGTTGAGATTGATGGAAGAGGCTGTCTTGGATAACAGATCCTTCGATTTTCATCCTAAATGTTCGAAGCTTCATCTTACTCAATTATGTTTTGCTGATGATCTGCTTTTATTCTCAGCTGCAGATGTTAAATCTGTTCAGACCATTAAAAAGTGCTTCAATAGTTTTCTGAATTGTCAGGTTTGTCTCCAAATCCTAACAAAAGTTCACTATATTGCACAAGGGTTACTCAACTGGTTAAAGAGAAGCAAATTGATTGTTCGGAAATCAAGAAGGTAACACTGCCAGTTCCATATCTGGGAGTCCCTTTGATATCGAAGAAGTTGGCAGCAACTGGCTGTGCTATGTTAATTGAGAAGATTACAGCTAGAATTGATTCTTGGCTGTCAAAGAAGTTGTCATTTGCTGGGAGATTGCAGTTCTTATCTTCTATGTTGTATAGTATACAAGTTTCTTGGTCTAGTATCTCATAAGAACCATAGAACAGAAATCTAATAAGTACCTGTGGTCTGGAAATGAGACTACAAACGCTAGAGTTAAAGTGGCATGGGAAGTGATTTGTGTTCCTAAAAAGGAAGGAGGATTGGGATTGAAAAATGGAACAAGGCTGCTATCATGACAAATATATGAAATTTGTTCGCCAAAGCTGGTTCTTTATGGGTGGCTTGGGTAAAGAAGAACTTGTTAAAAAGGTAGAAGTTTTTGGCAAGTAGAAATTTCACAGAATTGTTATTGGAGTCAGAGGAAAATATTGAAATTTCGTGACACTGCCAAGAATTTCATAAAAATTCAAAGTAGGTGATGGAAATAGTATCCATATGTGGTTAGATTGGTGGCATCCAAATGGAATTCTTTATACCAGATTTGGCCACGTTGTAGTATATGATACTGGTAGCAAGGTGGAAGCAAAGCTATCAAGCGTTTAAAAATTAAAAGTATGGAGTTGGCAGCCAGCAAGATCAGATGAGCTTGTTAATATTGAAAGCAAATTGCCTATGGTGAGAATTGGAGATCTTGATCAGCCATATCTACAAAAGGAATCTATACTAGTTCAGAAACTTGGAATGCCATTCGTTCCAAACTGCCAAAAGTTAACTGGTGGAATTTAATTTGGTTTCCTATTGCAATTCCCAGGCATGCTTTCATCTTTTGGCTGGCTGTAAGAGATAGTTTATCAACTGGAGAGAGGTTGCTGAAATAGAGCTTTAAAGGAGATGTTATGTGTGTGTTCTGCAGAAGTAATATATAGGGGAGAGATGGTTTTAGTAAAAGAATATGGAGGGGGTCTTGATAAGGTGTTTAGTAAATAATTCATATACAGATTGGGAGGAAATTATGATATGGGGATTAAAAGCTTTGCACGGCACAAACATGAAGGCAACATTATGCATATTGAGCTGGAGTGTGACAGTGTACAATATTTGGAGGCAGAGGAAGAAGAGAAAATTGTGCTGCAGAATACCATTTGGGAGGTAACAACTTGATTTATGGCTAAAGGGATATTCAAAAAGACAAAGGAGAACTTAGTGCTTTGCTAGATGGGGGATTCCAGATAAAATTCTTTCAACATAGGGAATTTAAAATTGGTTTGTTTTCTGGATTTGTGTTCTTGATCTTTGTATAGAGAATATATGGTATGTCTTTGTTAGCTGCTGTTATGTAATCCAGCGGTTAAACTGCAGTGCTTTTGTATTCTTTTGATTTGTATAGAGTAGGTGTGGTCTGGAGTATTTGTAAAGTGTTTTTCTTTAGTAAAATTTCTCATTCATCCGGTAAAAAAAAAAAAACAACAATAATCCACTATGACGTTCTTTTCTTAATAGTAATTTTTTTTATCTTAGGTGTTCTGTCTATTTGAGCCTAAAATTCTTAGTGTTTCTGAGTTCAACCCGACCAATCCATAATCAACATCAAGAATCAGTGAAATAACAAATGGAAATAACCAATCAGATACAGACAATTAAAACTAGCTAATCAAATTAAACGAAAAGTACTACTAGCAGTAATAATAAAAATAATTTAAAAATCCAAAAAATAAAAGGAAAAATAATTAAAGTGTAAATTTTACGCATCCAAATTTAAACAAAAGCAATGTTGAATTTTGATTTTTTTTTTTTTTTTCCTATATTTTCTGGGGAACCAAACTGAGATGTTAGGATTTTTTAGAGTTTGAAAAGTTACCATCAACTGGATCTGCCCTCTGGTTCGCTGAATCAGAGCAGTCTCGAAGCGAAGGATCTCTGGGGCGGCCTTCTCGTTACGCCACACCCTCTTGAGGAGCTCCACGTCGGTCGTCGAAATCAACGCCTCATAATCGTCATCCGTCCCAGCCGTTGACCCCGAAGCCATCCGATCTGATTACTATTTTTTCCCTCTCCTCCGAACGTCCTCGATTTTTCTTAAGAGGGAAAAAGGTAGAATCGGAATTGGCGCCAAAAGTAAAAAGCTTGTGAAATCTGGATTGAAAAATGAGCAGGTGTTGTCGAGGAGACAGATCACGAGTTTGTGCGTGAATCTAACACATTCAGCATTGATTAAAAATGAACGGCGCTGATGGGTTTGATTCACGCACAAACTTGAGATGTGTCCCATCTCTCTGTCAAACCCAAATTAAAAGAAATAAGGAAGGAAAGAGAGGTATTATCGAGTAGTGCATAAACATGGCGAAACCCATTAGCCACAACATCCACTCGGTCACAACATGAAGCCATGAGACAACATCAAACATTCAGAAATGAAGCATCAATAATTGTAACAGCTGACCAAGCATAGTTTTACCGCAAATTAGATCAAAACTTGAGTAGCCAGTAACAGAAGCAAAAGGTCACTATCTTTCCAAGTTAAACCCCACACCATTCTTAGCCGAAAAAATAAGACTCAACGCCAGCAAAGTCAGTTGATAAAAGAAAGTGAAGTCACAAGAAAGGAACTTTTAAATCCGATGCTCAATGAGATATCCTACCCCCAAAACAAAAAGATCGCTGGGAAATGCAAACAATTGAAAATCCAACCAAAACAAAGCCAAAAAAATTGACCAAAATAAAAGCAGCAAAGCATTAGAGAAGATGGGTATCTCCCATGGCTGGGGATCTAATCAAATGGACGCAACTCCGTTTCAGCATAACAAATCAAGAAGCGCTTGAAGAGACTCACGCAAACGGGGAAGGAGAGCAATGATGCCGGCGTTCGACTGTGGGTCGTCGGTGGTGCCGGGAGTTTGTCGGATGGAGGAGGGAGGAGGTCGGCGCGAGTGCTTATGGCTGGTGGGAAGGACAAAAAGCGTCGCGTGGGATGGGATGGAAAGGGAGGAGGTCGGCGCCGGTGCTAATGAGCGGTGGCTGAACGCGAAGGGGGAGGGAAAGAAAAATTTGGGGCAATGAAATAGGAATGAAAAACGAATCCCTAACTAGACGCCCGCCACAAATTTTTTATTTCAAATTATTTTAATATAATAAATGGGATGACGTCACGCCATGTCAGTAACTCCAGCTTTAGGCCTTGTTTGGTAAAAGGGTTGGAGTTGGCTTAGACACTATTCATCACCATTTTCCAAAAAAATTAACATCAAAACATTCTAACTTTTTCACTTTTTATATCAAATAATTTACTTTTTATTATTATTCAAAAAAAAAAAACACTACAAAACAAAATTTTTTCACTTTTCCATACCACTTTTTCCATTTTTTTTATACAAAACATTCTTATTCTTTTTACATCAACTACAGTGTATAGGCCAACTCATTTACCAAACACCACCTTAAACTGATTTTACCCGGTTCCTAGCATTGCTCAACTCTCGCTCAAAGTAGAATATTCACCGGTTTTTTAAAGTTAAAAATATTACTCAAATATAAATAACTATATATATATAACTCTATATATATATATATATATATATATATATATTGGCATTAGGGGTATAAACGAGCCGAGTTTGAGTGAACTTTTTTTTATTTGGGCTCGGCTTGTTTAAATTTTACTTGAGTTCGAACTCGAGCCGAGCTTAAGGACAAGTCAAAAAATTGAACTCGAATTCATAATAAGTCAAGCCGAGCCGAGTCAGTTCACGAGCTGACTCTTATATTTAATTTAATTTAATAATTTATTTTTATTATAAATTTGAACTTTAAGTACTTTTAAACTGCTCAAGCTCAAAAAAAAAAAAAAAAAAAAAGCCAACTTGCATATATGAGCATTTCCTTAGTCTGATTAGCAGAGTATGAAGCCCGAGTCAATACAATAAAACACTTGGTTTCAAAGCGAGTGAATATACATCATTTTATAATAAAAGGATGCTACTAGAAAAAAATAATAATAATAATAATCAATTTTTAATATTAATATGAGGAATTATGTGAATAACTACCAATTCGAGTTTTATATGAGCTGCTCACGAGCTTAGCCGAGTTGAACCGAGCTAGCTTCGTTTAATATTTGAGCCAGGATTCGTATTCATGAAATACTTTATTTAATATTTGGGCCGAGTATGAGTCAAATTTATGCAAGCCGAGTCCGAGCTCGCTCACGAGCGGCTTGCTCTCTTAACAACCCTAATCGGCATTGCCTTTTAAAGATGACAATTAGGGCACGCCAGTTGCAACCATCTATTTCATTTCGAATAATATTAGATATCCTAACATTTTTTTATCAAATTACTTTTCTTAAATGAACTGGTTCATTCAATAAATAAATAAATTTATATATATATTTTTTTAAATGAATTTGGGGTCCACATCATTTGAAAAAAAAAAGTGTTGGGATGCCTAGCAGCTCTCATTCATTTCATATTAGAGCATCTTTAGCAAGAATGACTATTTTAGCCACTCAAAATACACTTTTATTTATTTTAACTATTAATTTTTTAATTCAAACTCCAATAGACTATATATTTTAACTTTTTTTAAGAAAAAAATTATTTTTCAATATTTTTTTTATTAATTTTTATCCCAACCGTTTTTCTTCCCATCTCATCTCTTTCGGCTCTCTCTCTACCAGCAATGGAATACCGAACCAAACCATCAAATGACAAAGAACCCAAATGAAGAAAAACACAAAGCATCTCCAAAAAATTAAAAAACAGATCATGAAGAACCCATATGAAAAACCCACACCAGGCAAAGAACCAATATGAAAAAAAAAAAAAAAAAAAAAAAATTTGTGTGAATCCAGATTCATCAGAATCGAGTTTTCCCTCCAACCGGATTTACCCAAACCCATCCTTTGTTTCCACCAATACCACCAGACTCCACAGCCAAACACCCCCATTCACCAATCGACCAAAAAAATTAGAAAATCAACCCTCCAAAATCACCTTCTCCGATGAGTTTCGAAATTTAAAACGAAAAAAAAAAAAAAATCAAACAGTAGGCGGAATTTCAATGATAAGAGCGAGAGGGAGGGAGAGTACCAGAAGGCGAGAGAGAGAGAAGGGTTGGGTTGTTGGAATTGGAGGGAGTGAGAGAGAAAGGCGATAGGTATAGAGAGATAAATTATTAAAAAAATTTGTAATTATGAACAGCAAATAGGCAGATTTAACTATTATCACTTCCCTATACAGTTGGAGATGCCTTCTTTTTTTTTTTTTTTTTTTTTTAAATGAATGAGTTGAGTCTCATTCATTGATAAATGAGCATAAATCTTAAATAACACATAGCAAAAGCTCTGAAGCAACCATAGTCGAAGTTACGAGGTTACAAGCGTCAAAAATGACGTATTACATTCTAAACTCAAACAAAATTCGCTAATCTATGACTAATTTTCAAATTAAACAACAGATCTGTGCCAAACAGACTCAAACTAATGCATAGGTAACTCTTATTCCTCGGCACTGAGAGTAGAGAACCTCAAGCTAAAACTCATCATCCTCAACTCGAAAGTCAGGATAGCGTTCACATCCATAATCCAAAAGTCTGGACCAAAGCAACAAACTCGAAGGGCATCAGGCGGGTAGATCGAGAGAGAGGACCGAACATTATTATAAGCAAAAACAAAAACGATTACAGGAAAATAAAACAAGATAGAAAGAACAAAAAAAAGGAAAGTCAAATAAAATTATAGGAAAATAAACAGGGAAATAAAAAACATAAAAAGCATACCAAGAAGATGACAGCAACCGGAAAGAAGAGTCAATCGCGTGTTCGCCAGAAACCAAAAACAAAAGGGGCATTGGAAGCTTATCACGGTTGGAGATGCTCTTATCAACTAGTAAAAGGCACGTACGAACCCATATTTCAAGGTCCTCAACAATTGGCTCATAAAAAAAAAATTTTAAAAAAAAATCTGCAACAATTCTACACAATTTTTTAAATAAAAATTACACTTTCTTCTTATAGAATGGTTACTCGTTTACACTACAAAAAAATACCAGATGTAATGATGTTTTTTGCCCAAAAAAGTCATTATTCAACTAGTGAGGTTTGAATAGTGACTTTTTCAAAATGACTCAAATTATAGAGATTGGAATCCAAATTAATGAAGTATGAATAGTAAAAGGCGACGTTTTTGCCCAAGTGTCACCTTTTAGAAGGTGACATGTTAATAGTGTACGTCACCTTCTAGAAAGTGACATTTTTCACTATTCACACGTCACATTTGAGAAGGTGATGTGTGAACAGTGCATGTCACATTTTAGGGCTGCACAAGCGGTTACGATTAGCAGTTATTGGCTATAACCACTAACCGCAACCGCCTTGGATGGTTGTCGATTTTAATAACTGCAACCACCTAGGCGGTTAGCAATTATCCAAACTAATAACCAACAGTTTTATAATCACTTTTTTATATGGGCTTTTGGACTTTTTAGTGTTTTTGGTCATCACTGGACCTATTTTTTGGGCTTATTTTAAACATTTTGGCCGAAGTATTGTCACGCCCCCGTTTAAAGAGAAAAGGGGAAAGCTAACTAATAAACGTACAACTATTAAGGAATGTTTATATTACTATTAAACATGCACAGACATTCCAAGGAAAGATAAGAGAGACAACTAGTATAATTAAAACTTTAATATAAATAATCTATCATCATATAAAACTAGGAATCCAAAGAAACACAACAAGCCCTTCAAGGAGGTATAAACCAAAAGTAGTTACTATAGGGAAGTCATAGCCTTCCCACGAGTCAGAGTCCTCCTAATACAAAATATCAAAATGTACAGTCTACAAAACAAAAGGCTGCACAGTCGAGGGTTGGTCCAACAATCTATAGTGGAATCCTAGGTGCTACAGCTACTACGGCTCTGCAAAACAATATGTCCAGGTATCCCAATCATAGGGCCAGATGATTGGGTCCTTGCACTAGCAGGCCTACTAGTAGACCCATCCTCAAAACTATTATATAAAGCGCCATCTGAAAAAATAAAATAAAATAAAAAATAAATAAATAAATAAATAATTAAAGGGAGAATGGGTGAGTTCGACAACTCAGTAAGTAGTTACAACACCAAGATGCTATAAAACATGCTATGCAGATTTTATATCATAATATCAATCATGCACAATAATAATCATTTCATAATGAAATAATTAAAAAGCAAGAATAGTAAATAAGTGAGTAAGTTATGCAATATATAGGCATTTCCTTTTATTTTCCTTTCTCAAATCATGTTTTACCCTTTAACCCATAATCGCAATTTTATCATGTGCGGTACACGTTGGCTTGTCCCCAAGGACCCATCGGCTCATCCTGTTGTCACAGGAGAGAGCTACCAGGTTGGGAACTTCCATAGGTGAAGGCCACCTGACTGATAGCACGCACCTTCTTGTAACTGCCCTTCAGTGTGTCTACCATGCTACCCATACGATCTGGTACCGACCGTTCCTTTAGTGCCTCGAGGTTAAACATTTATTATCATAAATGCATATGTAACATTTCATATAAAACTTAAAATCCCCAACATTTTTTTTCCAAAGATTTAAAATTGCACTTCCTTTCATATTTTAATGTCAAGTTTTATTCAATCATATGTCATGGTTTAAGGACTTTACGTATTACAATTACCTTATTTTGATGAGTTATGCATGAATGCGATTATGAATGAAAAGAGCTCACGAGGTTTCATGGTATATTACACAATTACGAATGAGCTTGTAAAATTATATGAAATGTTACATATGCATTCATGATAATAAATGCTTAACCTCGAGGCACTAAAGGAATGGTCTGTACCAGATCACATAGGTAGCATGGCAGGTACACCGAATGACGGTTACGAGAAGGTGTGTGCTATCAACCAGGTGGCCTTCACCTAAAGAAGTTCTCAACCCGGTAGCTCTCTCCTATGACGATAGCATGAGCAAATAGGTCCTTCGGGACAAGCCAACATGCGCCGCACATGATAAAATTGCGATTATGGGTCAAAGGGTAAAACATGATTTGAGAAAGGAAAATAAAAGGAACTGCATATACATTGCATAACTTACTCACTTATTTACTATTCTCACTTTTTTAATTATTTAATTTTGAAATGATTATTATTGTACATGATTGAGATTATGACATAAAATCTGCATAACATGTTTTATAGCATCTTGATGTTGTGGCTACTTACTGAGTTGTCGACCTCACCCTTTTTTTTTTTTTCCAGATGGCGCTTTATATAATAGTTTTGAGGATGGGTCTACCAGTAGGCCTACTAGTGTTTAAGGACCCAATCATCTGGCCCTATGATTGGGATATCTGGACATATTATTTTGTATAGCCGTATTAGCTGCAGCACCTGAGATTCCACTGTAGATTGATGGACCAAGCCTCGACTATGCAGCCTTTTGTTTTGTCGACTGTACAATTTGATATTTTGTATTAGGACTCTGACTCGTGGGAAGGCTATGACCTCCCTATAGTAATTACTTTTGGTTTATACCTCCTTGAAGGGCTTCTTATGTTTCTTTGGATTCCAAGTTTTATATGATGATAGATTATTTATATTAAAGTTTTAATTATACTAGCTATCTCTCTTATCTTTCCTTGGAATGTATGTGCATGTTTAATAGTAATATAAACATTTCTTAATAGTTGTAAGTTCATTAGTTCGTGTTTCCCCTTTTCTTTTTAAACGAGGTCGTGACAAATGTGGTATCAGAGCGAAGTCAACTATAAGTTTGACTTGCTAATTAAACTAGGGAATAACATGGAAACCTAGGCTTAGGTTAGGTTCATCGCTACACTTACGATTTAAAATTTTTAATTTTTACAAATATTTAAATAGGAAAGAGTTATGGCGGAAGGAGGAGAAGGATCATCACAAGGTTTGAGAGCTGAGGCTACCCCTGATATGGCTAAGATGTTTTAGGCTATGGCTAGGAAATTTGTCACGGTTATAATTGATCTTAGGAGAGAAGCACGCCGTGAAGAGGAGCATGGCTGCCCGTTCAAACGCTTTAAGTGACTCCACATTCCTCTGTTTGATAGGAAACGAGATCCTATGGAGTGCGAGAATTGGTTGACCAACGTGGAAGAAATTTTGCAACTTGCAGATTGTACGGAAGAGCAAAAGGTACAATACACCGCTTATTGACTATCAGGTGAAGCCAGGCACTGGTGGACCTCCAAGAAGGTATTACCGATTCAAGAACTAGGCAGTGAGGAAACAATCTCTTGGCTTTGATTTCAGAAAGAATTTCTCCAATAATATTTTCCTAAGATACTCAGAGACGGGAAGGCTTGAGAATTCATGGACCTCACCCAGGGAAATATGACAGTCGCTCAATATGCTGGCCACTTTAATGAATTGGCTCGCTTTGCTGCCTACTTGGTAATGGATGAAGAAAATCGAGTAAGGAAGTTTGAACAGGGTCTCAACCCACGGATCCATGACCAAGTTGTATGCTTTGAAATTCGAAATTTTGTGGAATTGGTCAACAAGGCCTCCCTAGCTGAGGAAAGTGTGAAGAGAAATGCTATGGCAATGATAGAATCACGAAAGAGGGCTGCACTCCTACTGAATCGAAACCAAGCTGGATGAAAACGAAGACCAAATAGAAATAATCAGAGAGTCAAACCCATAGGAAACAGACCAAGTTCAGCCAACGGCACGCCCTGCCCCAAATGTCAACGCCCCCACAATGGACCGTGTCGTGCAGGGACTAACATATGCTACCGATGCGAACAGGCCATCCACTTTGCACAAGATTGCCCAAAGACAAAAGGAGGTGTTGCATCACTACAGACAGGGAACAACTGCAAACCACCCACTCAAGTCAGGGTATATGCCCTCACACCAGGTGATGCTGAGATAGATAATGTAATGGTCATAGGTACTTTACCTTTCTTTATTGGTAAGGTTGTTGTTTTATTTGACTTTGGAGCTACTCATTCTTTTATATCAACTAAGTATGCTAGGAGATTTCATATTAATATGGAACCAATGGAAGTAGGAGTAGTAGTATCTACCCCGGTAGGCAAATCAATGCTATGCATGAAAATAGTTTTGAGTTGCCCAATTCTTATTGAGGGGAGAACCCTCACGGCCAATTTGATTGTATTTGATATGGAAGGGTTCGATATCATCCTCAGAATGGACTGGTTATCAAACAATCATGCCATCATTGACTGCCACAACAAAAAGATAATTTTCAGATTACCAGCTAACACTAAATTCAAATTTGTGGGATCCAAAGTGAGCGCTACTCCACAATTAATCTCAACAACTCAGGCCAAGCAATTATGGCTAGATGGATGTTAAGTCTACCTTGCATGCTTGAGTCATCTCATGAGGAGAGGAAGATGGAGGAGATACCCGTGGTGCAAGAATTTCTCGATGTTTTTTCCAGAAGACTTTCCAAGACTTCCCCTAGACAGGGAGAAAGAATTTTTCATTGATTTAATTCTGGGAGCAGCTCCAATATCCAAAGCACCTTATAGGATGGCACCAACAGAGTTAAAAGAATGAAGACCCAGCTACAAGAGTTGTGAGACAAAGGGTTTATTCGCCCTAGTGTGTCGCCACGGGGAGCGCCTGTACTCTTTGTGATAAAGAATGATGGTACTTTTCAGATGTGTATTGACTATCGGGAACTCAACAAAATTACCATCAAGAATAGATATCCACTGCCTTGCGTAAGCGATTTGTTCGACCAGCTGCGGGGTGCTCTAATCTTCTCAAAGATCGACCTTCGTTCGGGGTATCATTAGTTGAGGATAAGTAGGGAAGATATTTCCAAGAAGGCTTTCCAAACCCGATATGACCATTATGAGTACTTGATAATGCCATTTGGGTTAGCAAATGCACCATCAGCATTCATGGATCTGATGAACTAGGTATTTCATGATTTCTTAGACCAATTTGTAGTAGTGTTCATTGACGATCTCTTAATCTACTCCAAAAGCTTTAAGGAACATGAAGACCATTTGGGGCGTGTTTTACAAAGGCTTAAAGAAAAATAGTTGTACTCAAAGTTCTCAAAGTGCGAGTTTTGGCTGGATAGAGTTACTTTTCTCAGGCATGTAGTGTCAAAAGAAGGCATCTCGGTAGACCCCAAGAAAGTTGAAGCTGTAGTAAGTTGGGAGAGACCCACCAATGTACATGAAATCAAAAGTTTCTTGGGTTTGGCCAGCTATTATCGGCGTTTCGTGGAGGGGTTTTCAAAATTGTCTAGACCGCTGATTGCTTTGACAAGGAAGAATGCTCATTTCGTGTGGACGGATGAGTGTGAGCAAAGTTTTCAAGAACTAAAACGGTGGTTGGTAACTACTCCGACCCTAACGCTTCCTTTAGAATCTTGTGGTTTTGTTATTTATAGCGACGCTTCCAAAAAGGGGCTTGGCTGCGTCCTCATGCAAAATGATAGAGTAGTAGTGTATGCTTCTCGACAACTTAAAAGTTATGAGCTAAATTATGCCACCCATGATCTAGAACTTGTTGCAGTAGTTTTTGCGTTGAAAATCTGGAGACACTACCTTTACGAGGAGAAGTGTGAAATTTATACAGATCACAAGAGCCTTAAATACTTATTCACGCAAAAGGAACTAAACTTAAGGCAGAGGCGATGGCTGGAGCTAATAAAAGACTACGACTGCATAATCAATTATCACCCCGGGAAAGCCACGTGGTTGCGAATGCCTTAAACAGAAAATCAAGAAGTGAGATAGCGTGCTTAAAAGCCTTGCCCCATAATCTGAAGATGGACATTGAGAAGCTCGATATGGAGATTGTGATAGGAGAGGTACAAGTGTTAATGGCAAAACTCGAGATTAAACCCACGCTACTAGAGGACATCCGCATGGCCCAAGAAAAAGATGAGGAGATCATTCGAATTAAGGAGAGAGTCAACAAGGGTCAAGCTTTGGGATTTTATGCCACATCTAATGGTTTGTTCAGATACCAGAATCGAGTTTGTGTACCTAATAATGAGGAGATAAGGAAACTAATATTGGAGGAAGCACACTTCTCACCATACACAATACACCCTAGAGGCACTAAAATGTATCGGGATCTTAAGGGGTGATTTTGGTGGAATGGAATGAAGCGAGACATTGCTGAATTCATAGAGCGATGCTCGACATGTCAACAAGTCAAAGTGGAACATCAAAAGCCTGCACGACCATTGCAACCTCTAGAGATACCGGTATGGAAATGGGAAGGAATAGCCATGGACTTTTTAGTGGGGTTACCACGAACTCAGGCTGGGTATGATGCAATATGGGTGATTGTGGATAGGTTGACTAAAGCAGCTCATTTCATACCAATAAAGGTGAAGCACTCACTCGAGAAGCTGACAAAAATTTATTTACAGGAGATTGTTCGATTACATGGGGTACCAAAATCAATAGTGTCGGATAAAGATTCTCGTTTTACGTCAAGATTCTGAAAGAGTTTACAAGAAGCAATGGGGACTAAATTGTGATTTAGCATTGCCTACCATCCTCGGACAGACGGACAGTTAGCGAGGACCATCCAAACACTGGAGGACATGTTAAGAGCCTGCGTACTAGATTTCAGTGGTAGCTGGGCATGCTACCTTCCTTTGGTGGAATTTGACTACAATAATAGCTCTCAAGCAAGTATTGTGATGGTCCCATATGAAACGTTGTACGGACGGAAATGTCGTTCTCCACTTTATTGGGACGAGCTCGGTAAATGGAAAATTTTAGGACCAGATATTGTGTAGGATACAATAGATAAAGTTGCATTAATTCGACGAAGATTGTCAGTAGTTCAAGATTGACAAAAAAGCTATGCAGATATACGCCAAAGAAACTTGGAATTTGCAGAAGGCGACAAGGTGTTTTTTAGAGTGGCACCAATGAAGGAAGTCACTAGATTTGGCAAGAAAGGGAAATTGAACTCCCGCTACATCAAAGCGTTTGAAAATTCTGGAGAGAGTAGGTCCCGTGGCCTATCGTCTAGCTTTGCCACCTGAACTTGCAAATATATATGATGTTTTTCATGTCTCTATGCTGTGAAAATACATCACAGACCCTTACCATGTAATTAAATACGAACCTTTGCAGTTACAAGGAGATTTGGCATATGAAGAGGTTCCGGTAAAATTACTAGACCGCAAGATCCAAGAACTACGCACGGAAAGCATTCCGCTATTAAAAGTCATGTGGAGAAATCATGAAATTGAAGAAGCGTCGTGAGAATTAGAAGATGAGATACACAAGAAATACCCCTCTTTGTTTGCTGAGAACTATTAGAATATAAGGTATGTAGTAGCGGATAAATTTATTTGTGTGTATGCTTGATGTTGCATTATGGTGCATTTATATAGACTAAGCAAATTCTGAGGACGGAATTTTAATAAGGGGGGAGGATGTGACATCCTATAAATTTTATAGATTTAAATAGAGTTATAATGCATATTTGTATATATTAAATGCTTTTATAAGTGATATTAATATTATTTATCTATTAAATAATTATATATATGTAAATACGTGGTTATATCTATATAAGTATCTATGTAGTTGCTGTTTTTAAGCCACAGGTTTTGGAGTTTAATTCCAAACAATAAATGGAATTAAACTCCAAAACCTCCGTTAAGTTGAGAAGAGAGAAGGATTAAAAAAAAAAAAAAAACTCCTCCTATATTCTAGGAGATCTACCTATATCTAATAATCTCACCTAAAGTCCTATACTAATGGATACGCTATATATATATATATATATATATATATATAAACATGTACACCAATATAAATCACGTGGATTAAAACCAACAACTACATATATATAACCACGTATTTACATATATATAATTATTTAATAGATAAATAATATAAATATTACTTATAAAAGCATTTAATATATACAAAGATGCATTGTAAATCTATTTAAATCTATAAAATTTTTAGGATGTCAAAAGTATTCCCAAATAGATGAAAAGCACATGCTAGTTTTTAGGCCACGCAATATTTTTGAATAAGGCTTGGCTCAAAACATCACATACCACATTATATTTTACATACATTCGGTCATACATGGCCAAAACGATGTCGGCGTTGTTTTGGATGTTATATAATAATAATAATAATAATAATAAGCAGACTATAATAATAATAATAATAATAATAATTATTATTATTATTATAAGGGTATGCGGTTAGTGTTATTAACTGCTTTTCCCTACTCTTAAAACTGCAACCGCCCTAGGCGGTTAGCGATTTTTTTATAACCGTCTACCAAAGCGGTTAGCGGTTGGCAGAGCCCATTTGAATACTCCTATCACCTTTTAGAAGGTGACGTTTTCACTATTAACATGTCGCTACCCTTAAAAAAATTATATATATATATATATACAAAACGAAACAAAAAAAAAAAAAATTAATATATATACAAAAAAATCAAATTAATTTTCTTTTAAAAAATAAAACAAATTTAAATAAAAAAAAAATAGAGGGGTGGGGGGTGGCCCGAAGGGCACCCCAGCCTTCGGGTGGCTGCCGGTTGGAGCTGGCCCTACTTTTTTTTTTTTTTTTTTCCAAAAAAAAAAAAGTTTTTATGTGTGTGGGTGTAAGAGGAAATTTTTTGAAGTTTTTTGATATGTGTAGTTGTTTTAAACGCAAACTTTGGGTGACGATATTTTCAAATTTTGAGACGTTTTGCTTTTTACATGTTGCTATTCATGCGGGAAAGGTGACGCGTGAATAGTATTACTATTCATGTGTCACTATTCACGTGCGAAGGTGTCGTATTCACGTCTCCTTTCGCACATGAATACTAACACTATTCGAACGTCACTATTTTATGAATAGTGACATTTGAACAGTAACATGTCACTAACTATGCTTTTTTGTTTTTTTTTTTTTTTGTAGTGTTAGGATTTAGATTTCCTATAATTGTGTTGCATAAATTGCTCTTATTTCAAGTATGTTTGGAAAGTTTTCAGATAGGATGATATGGGCCTCTTCACAGAAGCCTTCATCGATAGCTGCTAATTGATTCCTGCAAAATAAATAAAGATGAGGCAAACAGCTTGCCAGAACAAACTAATAAAAAATAACTCTGATGTTTAAGTCAGTTATAACCGTGGAGATAGAAAATGACACAATAAATGTAATTCATATGCCAAATTGTCAAATGATCTTCATACTTGGGTGTAACGTGGTTTATATAGAGATTGGGCATTGAATGCTGTTATGATAGCTAAGCCCCTCTTTTCCTACACCCTAAGGTTAGGGGTTGGCCCTAGTAAGACCAAATGCTACATGTCAACAAGTCATGATGCCTGTTCCCATTGGTTTAGGGATTTGATGGGACATTTTTAATACCCCAAACTATTAATTAGATGTAAGTGAGTTTTGTATGAACTTTTGGGTAGGGCTGGCAAAACGGGTTAACGGGTTAACGCATTAATTTACGACCCGTAATGACATGCCACCTGATTAGCCTCCACTCGGACGCAACCCGCTAAACGGGTGAAAATCTCTAACTCGGGCACGACATGCCAAAATTAGTGAGTTACCGTGTCAACCCGTTAACTTGAAGACAATATCAGAGAGAGGGAGAGAGATATCGGAAATAGAGTGAGAGAGAGAGAGAGAAAGAGATACGAGCTGAGAGAGATGGAAACGCGAGTGGTGGCGGCGCAAGAGAGAGAGGCGAAGCTGGCGAGCGGAGGCGTGTTAGGGTTTAATCTGAGGAGTTAAACCTAAGAGATGGAATTAGGGTGAAAAGAAAGGAAGAAGATGGAGATGGCTAGGGTTGGTTTGCAAAAAGAGAAATGCAGGAACATTCTTGATGAAGTGAAAATAAATCTGCAGCTTATTCAATAAAGTTAGACACGTGGAGCACATTGCATGGGGGTAAAATCAGCTGGCAAGCATTATTGATATAATGCTTAATAGCTATATCAATGTACAAAATGTGCAGTTTTGGGAGTAAAAGAATAAGGAGGAAGCTTTTATGGACTGCTTAGTAAGCTTGGGTTAAAGTGGGCTTTTAATCTAAAGGCTGCACATGTGGGCTTTTTTTTTTTTTAATTATTTAAACAGGTGTGGCAGGTCACCCACGGGTTGACCTGCTAGGAACAGCCAAACCCAGTAACCTTGTGTCGTGTTCGTGGGTCGTCTCAAAATTGTCAGCCCTACTTTTGGGTGTGTTAGAACTGTTTTGATGAGTAAGGATTTAATCATCGTCCGAGATGGAACATTTGAGGAAGGATACACAAACGTTCACAAGAAACCATAGCCTCGAACGTTCGTATACTATAATGACAGTACTGGAAAATAACACCTCAGGCTTATCCTCATATTTTAGACGCCTATATATAGACTCCCTACATATAGTTAGGAGGGATGCATTCACTCCTGGTTGTGACTTCCTTTCGCATGCACTCTACGATTGATTTATGGAAACAACAAATTCGTTACCATAGATGACGCCAAATTGTTTGGACAATTTTCAGTTAAAATGATGTGGACTCTTCACAGGAGCCTTCACTGATTGCTACTAATCTATTCCTACGAACGAATGGCAATGTGTCAACTAAAACTTGCATGTACTATCATGCCTTGCTATTCATACCTTTTTTTTTTCTTTTTCTTTTTCATTTTGATATCCTAGCCAGCTTCTTTTTTTCTTGGTCGGTAATTAAGGGAGCCTCTGTAGGAAGGCTTAGGGCTGGAAATTGAGCATTTTTTATTTTTCTTTTAGTCTTGATTCACAACTAAGATTAATTATCTAGTGTTATGATATAACACCATACTTATTAATTGGCGTAACACATTAACATGTGGGATATTGCTGATTTGTAGGTGAACCCCCAAATGCGAACGATGACGATGCTTAAGTTGGAGATATAGGCGGGAGAGAGGCCAGAAGGTATGCTACTGATACAATATATAGTTTCACTTATTTTATTAATTTTGTGTTCGTAATATGCTTAAGCAACTTTGTTATCTGAATGGACTGTTTAGACATATTGTTTTAATCCATCTTTCAACTCATTGCAAAGGTACCCAAAGCAGTACGATGAATATGGTACTCTTTGCCTTTGGTATGGGTATAATTCTTGAAACATTTCACTTCTGTTATTGTGGCTTTTTCTTCTTTACATATGATTTAATTTCTCACTATAATATTATTTCATATAGTTGTAGTTGACCAGTAAAAGGCATTTTGAAGAAAGGGATTGAGAATGCATGTGCAAATTAATTATGATGAATTTCCTATCATATGTTAATTTTGAATTTGGTACATCTTATGGCTAAAGCAATAATGCTCATTTGGTGTTTGCGTTAGGTTTTTGTTAAGGAAGCAATGTAGTGTACTAATATTGTGTATTAATTATTTTAGAGAAATAATTGATGTCAATAATTTGCTGATATTTTTTATTTTTTATAGAAAATTTTAATGTAAATAATGCGAAATAAAAACGAAATTTTCACAACTTTTACACAGCAAACGGCATACAAGATAATGTCGTTGACTTTTCAAAAGACGTGAAAATTCACGTCATTTAGTGAAAAGGGCATGAATTTTCACGTCCTTTACTGTGCAAAGGACGTGAACGTGTTTACATCACTACAGCGTGCATGAAAGGATGTAAAAAGGCGTCGTTCCTTGAAAAAAAGGTGCAAATTTTTTTTATCGATCTCTTGTAGCATTAATCCCTAATTGAAATGATGCGAGAAAAGCAATACAAAATGGTTGACATCATTTTCTACCTAATTGGTGTAGTTTAAAACACGTCACAAAATGACCCTTTTTTGTAGTATTATTAGTTTTTACTTGAGAAATTAGTTGACCATTAATCTACTAAGTGGACTAATCATAGTAGTTCTTTAGCTCTAAAAACTGTAGTTATGATTTTTATGATTTCGATCTCATTAATGATTTAATATATGTAACTTTTGTCCATTTAGAAAGAAAGGCGTTATTCTAGTAGAGATTTGGACTCAACCACTTGTATGGAGTTCTTTTGAGTCGTACAAACGACAGCCAGATTGTTATATCAGAAAGAAAACAAGTCAAAGGAGAGAAGTTCTGTTGCACTCATTTCTAAGCTCTACCAACTGAAGAGGACTAGGGGCCTCGTCCGATCAAAGTCTAAAATATTTTTTAACCTCCAATGTTTTTACTTTGTATATTGTGATATCAATCACTTTCAAACAAAAAACCACCTACTCAATCCATTGTCAAATGGGGCCTGAATTGTTTTAAGAAGAAGTACGGGATGTCCATGTATGTCTCAATTTAATCTTGTATCGTTTCATTTTCAGAGAAGCTAACAAAAAATATTCAATGCGGGAGATGTATTAATGAATGGTGTACTTAAGGGAAAAGTTTAACAGCTAGCCTTCTTTTTTTTTTTTTTTTTATTATTTTTTTTTTTTTTATAATGAAGGACAAATCTTTATTCAAAAAATTATGAAGAGATACAAAAAACATCTAGAGCCAAGTGGCTCTAAATACCAAGAAACTCAAAGAGATTCTAAAACAACAAGAGCGTCTTGCTCTCGAACAACTACCTCATGAATAATTTCCGGGACTTCTTCGATCTATCCAAATTCTAGACACCCCAGTGGAAACTCCTGCCCTTGCAACACATGGGCTGCTTCATTTACCTCTCTTCGAACTCCAGCTCCTAAATCTTGGCAAAATGGTATGAATGTCCTCAATAATTTGTCCAAAGCTGCACCATGTTGGTCTTCCTTTAATAGCTTGAACCACGGTTTTTGAGTCTCCTTCCAACAAGATATTCTGGAAACCCAGATCACGACAAAACTCTACAGCATGAAGAACACCCATCGCCTCTGCAACAGTAGGGTCTGGACAGCCACACAAAACAGAACTGGAAGCAGCACATACCTTCCCCATATAACAGCTAGCTTTGAGTTAAGACAAAAGTGACATTTCTAATTAATGAAAACAAAATAAACAAAATAATCTCTCAAAAATGCTCCTAGATGGATTGTTTGAGTTTATAATTATGACGTATCTTTTTCTTCATGAATCTCTACTCTTTCATGCAAACGATCCGATTCACAATATTAGGTACAAACAAATAAGCAAACACGGAACTATGCAACCCATTCATGGTCTTTTTTATTTTAGAACGGCAACATATATAGTTTGCCTACAAGCCATGAAAAGCCTGTCGCACACGTACACAAACAATAGACAATTTAGATAAAGTACTGAAGATCGCTTCATCATCATGGTGAAACTAAACATGTGCCATAGATACATACATACATACATATCTTTTTTTTGGCTACCATGCATGTTGGTTTCACTTTATTCAAAGCCACACCATACACATACACATACAAGCTCCATGCATGCATGCATTCTTGTAGCTCACAAGCTCAGTGCCGGCTGGGCCTCTTGTCATCCGGGTAATAATGGTGAGTTCCGGGGGATGTTCCAGAATTAGAATAGCTCTGGTAGGTTGGGTTCACTTCATCCGCATCGCCGTTGTTGGCTTTCTCGTCCGAGCTCACAGCGCCGGCGCCCTTGTTGGCTGCTGCATGTTGACCTTTTGCATCACCGCCACCAACATTATCCTTTCGCCCATGAGTCCCTTCAATATTTAGGCGATGACGCCCTTCTGCACTGGCTTGCAGAGTTGCTACCACCAAGATGAACGCAACGACGAATACAGCAACAGTCTTCATGATCGATCGCCAAACCCTGAAAAGTAATTAAGAAGCATCAAGATTATAATTTATAATTAATTAAACTTAATTTAATCAATTCTTACTTACCGGCCTTTTCTGCTAGAAGAAGATTTGTGTTGTGGGCAATGAAAGAATGGGAGGCAAATTGGTGGCAATATATAGGTGGTCGATGCATTAATAGTTTGCGTGATAATTCAAAGCACTAATAAAGCATGGGTGGGGTGGGGGCGTCACAATAGCGGCATGCACCATTGAGACTTGAGAGAGAAACTGTGTGGCGAGTGGCCACCGAAGAAGTAATTATGATTAATATTGATAATTCAGCATTTCATTGTTAATATTCAATGATTTAATTATTAATCGTGGATTATGCTTTCAATGTCGGGCTCCAAATTGTGTGATATGCTTGCGCGATAATTCTCACTGCAATAATTACAAGCCCATTTCATTTTCACTACATAGAATATTTGTAGTCATCCTTTTTAATTTATATTGGTGATCAAGGTTTTTAACGGCAATGATTTGGTCAATGAGCAACCACTAATTCATTCAATAGTGATCAGTTAGTGGTCGACATACAGTAATGGTGCTTTTTTGGCAATATTATTGTGATAATAAACTAAACTTTTGGATTTTTTTTTTCCTAATTACAATAAACTTTGTTAAAATACAAATTAATGAGACCTACTACTTCTCCATTTCTTGTTCATCTTTCATCCATCTTTTGGTTTTTTTAAACCGACCATTAAATCTGTTTTCATACATGTGGGTCTTACATATCTAATACTTAATTTTTTTTTAAAAAAAAATAAGTGGAGATGGATGTGAAATGGATAGGAGATAGAGAAATAACATTTCTTAATAATAATTATTGATGGTGATTTTGAGTATTGTGAGTGATGAACTGAATGGGATGTTTATCGGTTTGTTTAGATAGTTTTGAGGGATATCTCTAAGACTCGATCTAATCATCCAACCAACCCCTTCGATTTATTAAAATAAATAAATAAATAAAAAATCTATCAATCAA
Organism: Corylus avellana; assembly: GCF_901000735.1. Lineage (NCBI taxonomy): Eukaryota > Viridiplantae > Streptophyta > Magnoliopsida > Fagales > Betulaceae > Corylus > Corylus avellana. Next base: position 15,430,420 of record NC_081541.1, read on the forward strand.
ACCGCAGCATCCAATCGAGAGGTTGATTTTTTTTTTTTTTTTAAAGAATAATTTCATCATTCATTCGTTCATAAAGATCATGATCCGGAGCATGAGAGTACTTTATAAAAACAACATCACGAATACAACAAAAAATTTCTTCTATTCAGACCCTATTCATGATTTGTTTTACCCTGAACATGTGTGTCTCATTTTATTTGACCGTTCGTTTATTTTAAATTAATGCTCCAAATCATGATAGCAAATAAAAAAAAAAAAGAAAAAAAAAGAAGAGGTGGCTTGTAGTGCAAAGGTGAATGTTCCATCGGACTAACCTCTTAATCATGTGAGTGGTCAACCACTCTCAATAGCTCGTTTTGAGTGGTCTAACCATGGTTTATAAGTGACCAAATCACTTCTTAATTCTTACTCCAACAATTAATTCTTGGTATGAATGAAAAGGCAGTTAGTAAAATTCACCAACCGTCTCGGTGCCTCTGTTAACCGCTTAGGCGATTAGCGGTTAATAACCTTAATAACCGCTAACTATTTTTTGAAAAAAAAAAAACCCAAAACAGCATCGTTTCTATGATAATATGATAATACCATATTACATACGAAATCGATTCTAGATTTTTATACATTTTATAAATATTTATATATATTTAAACATAAAAACAATGTCATTTTATGTATATATATATATATATATATATATATACATGAAACGACGTATATAGGAAGTTAGCGGGCGGATAATCGCCCGCCTTTTCACCTTTAATTGCAAGTGACCTCTCATTTTTTTAATTGTCAAAACTGTACATTTAAAATAAGAAATACTATTTAGTATACTTGTGTGCAATTAATTGGAGGAAGTTGTAGTAAAAATCAACTTTAAATCAAAACTTACAAAAAAAAAAAAAAAAAATGCGCCTCAAGTTAACCAATTATTAACAATTATATAGGAGTCTCCTAAATAGAATTATTTTAAAAATAAATCGCATCCTATTTAATAGAGATTCACACCGCAATACCCGAAATTATTGGATACGGACCGAGATTGGTTTTGATCCGATCGGATTCATGATTCATCCCAGCCTAGTCAATCAAAGCTCTGATGATCTTATAGCCTTTGATCACATAATATAAGGCTAAGTAATATATGATCGAAGGGACACTATCAGCGGTAATCTTCTTCTTTACATTCTTTTCTCTATCCCAGCGCACACTATATATACCTCTTTCATATTCCCCAAAAAAGGGGTATTTCAAAATTGTCCCGCCAATCAGAGCGAAATGAAGGAGCACCAAACTCCACGGAAGGACTATGGCCGTCCCTCAGAGCTTTCGAATCGGAGATCCAAAGACTCCTCGTCCAAGAAGCTCCAAAATGTACAAATCTAAACCCTAATTTTCCAATCTCTGCGTTCGCCTCCGTCGCGTTCGAATTCGATTTCCTCATTCCCTCTTTTTCTTCTTTCCAGATCACCAAGAAAAGCTTGAACGCTGCATTCACCTCTGTTTCCGAAGATGCTTGGGAATCTTCAAAGGAATCGGTGGATTTAATTATCTTCGATTTCTGGGATCACTGACTTTGATCACAATGGAGAAATCGCAGAAGTAAGATTGAATCTCAACCTATGTGATTCTCGGTTCCTTTGTGTGCAAATCGTGTTTTAATTTCTCTAAATTATTTCGATTCAACTTGCACCGTTTGGTTTCTGAGAAAACGTAGGAAATGAAAATTAATATTGTAGTTTCGTTGAATAACATTCTCTTTTTCAGTTCTTGACTCGCGTTTCCTTTTCCTAGAGCTTCTTGATTGCGGAGAATCCGTCACTTTTTGGTTCATCTGAATCCTCTCCTCCTTCTGACCTTACTCCATCTTCCACGATCACCGCTGACATGCAAGAACCAGGACAGCTTGACGGAACCATCCAACCAACTGGTTTGAAGACCGGTTCTGTGGAGCTGGAGATCGTGGTCGATATTCTGAAAAGAAATCGAACTCAAGTCCTGAACTCAGCGGATGTAGATCCTCAATCTAAAAAGATTCTGGACGCACTGATTGAGATCGTTATTGAGGAGTTCTATAATCGACCAAAAGAGAGAGACCGCTTTGCTGAGCTCGTTTCAATCAAAATTCAAATAGTGCTCCTCTCTTTCTTCTTGTGGATGCTTGCAGTGGCAGTAGCTTTCTTCTTCGGTTCAGCGGTCCAGCACTCTTCCAGCAGACATCTTCCAACCTGAACAAGCATTAGTGGTGAGAGCTTTAGTTGATAGGCTTAGTAGGTCTACTTTTGCTGCTTTTGTCATGCTTTGCAATTTCGTTTCTCTCAGATAATCTTTGCTACATTGGAGTGTATTGAACTGGAAAGTTCTAGTTGATCACTACATGTGTAAATGGAAATGATTGGTTGAGTACTAATTCACAAATTGAATAGTACAGTAGGCATCTATGTCATGGATAGAGAGCATTTTTCTTGTTTCATGCAGTACATACCAATATTTCTTAAGTCTAATTGCTCACATGAGCCGTTAAATTCATTTCATATTGATAATTGTAAGCTCTAGGAACTGTCTGTTTGGCATGTAGAAATTCAAGGTTTAATGTCATGGCCTCCGATGGTGGCATGTACGTAGAAATTCAAGGTTTAATAGCTATATTTGCGTCACTAATGCATCTGTATGCGCACGCGCATTGACAAATCTATAGATTAGTACTAATGTAATGTTCAATAAAGGAGACAAACTATTTTACATGCTCTTCCCACTTAGAAGTCATAATTGTACATGTGTTACATAAGTAGGAACCCTAGATTCTTTCTTCTTTAACCAATTTAGCTCCCTTTCTTTTGTTTGAAAGAAATACAATTAGTTTACATCAAATGGATACATCTTAGATATAGAGAGCCTTACATCTTAATGTAATCAACCCTCTGATGGTATCTGATAAGTTATAGGCTCCCATCTTGATCTGTAAAAAGTTGATCAGGTGTATTTTAGAATACCATATTCTTTCGGATTTTTCTTTTAGGTTATAAATAGTTTTTTGATCCCCTTCAATGTTTAAGATCTTTGATCTAGTTTGGTTTGTTGTAAAATAATTTGATGGAACAAAAATTCTTGTCGATAAGTAAATAATATTAATAAATAAATTAAAAATAAATAAATATAATATTACAGGAGCTTAAAATTAAGAATAATGATATTACAATGTTATAGAATCAGGTTAAAGCGTTGTCTTTTGTTAAAGAGATTGTTAAGGATAAAAGAATATGTTGGTGAGGAATTTGTTACTGGGAATATTTTGGTCTACTTTTCCTCCTCTTTCTCTATTTTCTTCCCATTCAAAACTTACAACATGGTATTAGAGCTTTAACTACATCGCACATCCTCTGATTGCTTCCGCTCCTCTTTGCTTCTTCTTCGTCTCGTTTTTTTTGTTTTTTGTTTCCCCGTGTTTGTGCTACTGATTGTGGTCTTCTGAAAATTGGGCTGAAGGGTCCAATTTCATGAGCGTGTGATATATGTTATGGCAGAGTCTGCTTACTGAGCCCAAATCTAAAGACACAAAGGGAGGTTGTATATAAAGCCAAAGAAAAACTGACTAGGAAAACAGTATACTCCAACGTGTTTTTTCTGGAAAAAAGAAAAAACAATAATAATTTAGACGCCACAGTTAGAAGCCCCTTTTTCGTTGTGACTCTCTCTAGAGTCTCTACCCATTTTCCTCGCTGCTCCCAGTATGTGCTGTCATTACTCATTAGTAATCTTGTGTCGCATAAACCTGGTTCGTATTTAGGCCACAAATAGGTTTGTATATGTTGTATGTGAACTAGAACGGGCCTAAATTAAGAATCCACCTAGCTAGCTAGCCCAAGATGAAGTGATTTCATTAGTTAGTGAGAGTCCACCATGGATGATTTCTCCTGCCCTCACACAGGTCTTGTTCACCTAATCTGATGCTTGGGTCTAACAAAAAAGTACTCCTAATGATAGCGTCCACTTTGCCAAAGTGGCCTTTTGACACTTTTGTCTTTTGAAGTCAAGTGATAACTCAGAGAGGGCCTGCTAGAAAATGAATGTCCACCGCATTCTATTTGTCCTTTATTGATTTGATGAACCCAGTCCGGTCAATCATGCATCTAGGCGGATCAATGTTGCTTATTGTCCAGAAACAGCGTCGCTCCCCAGAAGCATGCTTATGATGGAAACTGTCCATAGTCACAGAAATGATCCATAGAGAATTGTAAACAATTTCACACCCACACAAACGCTCACAGACACTTATGCCTGCACAGATTTAAATATATATTTTTTGAAGTTGTACCACTGACTGGGGTGTACTAGAATTTAGATTTTCTATTAAGTTAGAAAATTAAACGTAATGAGAGTTTTCACCAAAATTCTTGAGCACCCAGGCATGTCCCAGCTAGGTTAATTGTTTGATTCTGTCATCTATACATTTCATATAGTAGTTAAAATGTCTGCATTGTGTCAGACTTATCCAATTTGTTTGCAATAATCTGTTAAAATAATAATCTGATCAACCTTAATTAGAAGTGCAGATGCTTCAAATTTGATCACTGCACACACACATGCACGCACAGAGAGAGAGAGAGAGAGAGAGAGGTTCAAACAAAACAATACCTTTCAACAAGTTTCATAGAAATGATATCTTCAATATGTGCAGTCAATGATCCAAGCAATCACGTCATCTATAAATGATATATGTACTGTAAAGAAATCATGGTGGGTAGTTGGTAACATGTGATGGAAGGTACAAAATAGGAGTAAATCCAGTCAAACCCTAAGTAGTCAAAAAAAACAAAAAACGATTATGATTTGGAAAAATAAAGAATATACTAGAGAAAGCACTTCTTATTCTAGGCTTATTGTAGGGAGAAATGCACTAAGAAAAGCTAATGGTGGTCCTTCAGATGCATCATCCCTATCCTTAAGAAGCTCTTTAGCTGCCATTTAGTTTATCCTTGTAGCTAATTGCCTTGTTTGTAATAATGATAAGAGGCCACCAAGCATGTCCTCATTGGCTCTTTCATGGAAGTAGTTAAAACTTACAAAATGGAAATGAGATGGATAAAGACACCCATAAAATTTTAGAGGCTCTTTCCTCTATTTGTCATTTTAAACCATCAATCTTTGTTTTACTTAAGAAATTTATTTTTAAACAAAAATTCAGCAATCCTCGTGGGAATAATCCTGTAGTTGCACCATATACTACTATGTTGACCTTGTGCACTTGCAGGTAAAACGTACAATTATTTACCTATTAATTTAGGTAGATATTTGCACAACAATTGAGCAAGTGGTTTTCCATCGCAGTTTGTTAAGTTGTATATATATTTTGTTACTATTTGTTGATGTATATAGTTAGATCAAACTATATGTTTGTTGAGACTAGTTGAAACTTATTTGTGTTGTATATTTGTGTTTGATTGTATATTTGTAGCAGATGAAACAGAGATTGTTCGATTGTATATTTGTTTTGTGTTGTGTTTGAACTTATTTTCGATGTAAATATTTGTAGTAGATATACAATTGTCTATATTTGTATTGTATCGAAAATATTTCGATGTAGATATTTGTATGCAATTGTACGTAGTAGATGTGTTGGAATTTCGATGTGTTGGTTTATGTTGGAATTTCATATGTATTGGATGTATATGCAAATTGAATTGGAATTTCATATGTGTATATGTATTGGATTGGATGTGATGTATTGGATATTGAACGTATTGGATGTAAATGTAGATATTGGATTGAATTGAATGTATTGCATTGGATGTGTTGGATTTGATGTATTAGATATTGGATGTATTGGATGTAAATATAGATATTGGATTGAATTGAATTTCATATGTATTGGATCTATCAGGTTAACACGTAAATCCGGGTATAAACTCAAATAATTTAAAAAATATATACAGGGAAAAAAAATTTAAAAATTATTGACGTGGCAGGTTTTTGACACGTCAATAATTACTGACGTGTCAAACCGTGTGACACGTAAATCACCACGTCAAAAAAATTTATTGACGTGGCATTTTCACCACGTCAATAAATTTTGACGTGGTAAAATTGCAACGTCAATTTTTTTTTTTTTTTTTAACGTTCTAGTTTCTAACACGTCAGAAATTTTTGACGTTTTAAAATTGGCATGTCAAAAACTTGGATTTTTTGACACCCGCCTTTTTAACCTTTGACACACGTCAATAATGACACGTTAGAAAATGGTTTCTGACGTGTCAGTACCATTGACACGTTAGAAATTAATCGTAAAAAAAAAAGTATTTTTGTGGTGCTTGGACGGCTCTTAAAACATGTTTTGCGTGGTGCGATTTTGAATGCCATAAAAGGATTTGGTTCTCTCACCGGACACTAATTGGTTTTTAGATGAGATGGTCAAATGCCCGATCCAACAAATAGTATCAGAGTTCTATAATGCCGCTCTGCTCACTTGGATGGCTCTTAGAACATGCCTTGCGGGGTGCGATTTTGAATGCCATAAAAGGATTTGGCTTCCCTTACTCGATACCAATTAATTTTTAGATAAGATTGTCAAATGCCTAATCCAACAATGTGGATTAGGAAAAATGGGTCCGAACAACACTTAGAGAAAAATTGTATGTGGTCGATCTAGCTATTAGAGGGAATGTAGCGATCAGTAGGTCCCTATCCAATTTGGCCAGTCGCATTAACGGTAATATTGGCTTGAGGAGGGACTTAAAGGAAAATAAAAACCAACTCCATGGGCCTAAGACACGTCTCATCTCATTGCTTGTCCTAGGTTACCATTAATTAACTTATTCAACTAAAAATTTGTAATTGCACTCTATTATTTATTTTGATTATTAGAGCTCTCTTTACTTTTTGATTGCATTTAACCCCTCCATAAAATATCTGTAGTGAAATAAAGTTATAATAAAATTACTCGCTTTCTTTTCACTACATCTTAATTCTTTGAGTCTCTGATTTGACTCTTGATTATTCTTATACTTTTGAAATCTGATTTCATTAAGTATAAGTTATTTTAGTAACTCTTTAATAAAATACCCAAACCCGAGATTGAGAATAACCAATTCTCATTAAATCTATCTCAATGGGATATTTCGTATCTCTTTAATTCCTATTAAAGATATTATGGATTTTGTCTTTGAGAGTAGTATTCTTTCAATGTTACATACGATCATCTAATACATCAAGATTTTATCAAGAAGGATTTTACTTCAAAATGTATCATAGTGGCCTACACTTCACATTTGATTTCACATTCCTCTCATGATTGATAATAAATGTTAGACACTCATGAATTTGAGTTATTCAATTGACATTAGGTTATAGAATAACAACTCACGTGGTTCAGTTTAGTGTATTTCAAAACACATCAATATATCAATTAGACGCCATGCTACTTCCATGATTAAGATAAATTATCATGATTGATATGTTATAGTCTTGTCAGATGTATTAATGCGTAATTCTATCACTGACTATAAACTATGCTTTATATGTTACAAGAAATTATGATTTAGATCTTCTGTATGTTAATCTCATTAGAATACCTAAGAACATTCATATTAAGCTCTTCAAATAAAAGTTAAATTTGAAGAGTAAAACTCACATTTCTAATTTGGAGAGCCATTTTTAAAATGAATCAAACATCAAACTCTCTACATCTTTATCTACTTTAGTTAAATATTATTTTCATTATTTTTTAATAATTTCTTTGTTCTTTGTAGGTGAGAAAGACAAGAAAAATAAATATACAAGCTTAAAAAAACTAAATAGCTTTCACTTTTTGGCTCTTAATATTTGGAAAGCCTTGTTGACCAAAATTAAATTTGAAATAGAGTAGAGAGCTTGTTAAATGACCATTTTTGTGAGTTTTCTCAAATTTTTGAAAAAAATGTTAAATTTGAAGAGCTCAATATGAATGCTTAAACTATATTCAATGTACCTTATTGACTAAATGCAACTCCCAATGTTCTTGTTGATCTCAGAAAAATAAATAATTTTATTAATAAAAGAAAACGTCTTACAAAAAGTATTGGGTTTTAGGTCACTATCCCTAACACGCTATTTAAGTTAGACTGAAATCATGGAATAGTTATCATCAATACTACAATCTCGACATTCTTTTAGTGGGAGTTACTATTTTTATTTAAAACGTGGCTAGTCGGTCTATCTAAGCTTTCCCTTGTTGAAAATAAATTTGGTTGGTGCACAAATTTTCATTGATATAAAATAATTACAATATGAAAATTAACAATAAAATAAATAAAATACAAGAGATAAAAAGTAAAGTATGGAAAGATCTCACAATGCTATAAAATCATACAAGAGCGTTGTCCTTAAAGGTTGATTTGTGCCTCCCGGAGTGTATAACTCGGTGTGATCGAATCCTTTGACACGCAACCTCCCATGATTAGACTATAGTGTCTACTTTCGTTAAGGGTGCACTTCCAAATAACGAAGAGTAATAGAACAACACATTTATCAAAGTTGATGAGGGACATCAAATAATTGAAATAGACAAGCTACTTATATAGCATATGGCTTTACGCCGTGAAAAACAAGTGTTTGTCAACATTTGGTACCATATATGAAAGAAAAGAAGTAATCATTTTTTTTCAAAGCTAAATCCTTATTTATACAAACGTGTGGGCTATTTTCTTTTAAAGCTCATTACATGTATTCATGTATTAAAGAAAGATGGTCAACACTACTTGACCATGCATTAAGGACAAATGGTTTTTAATGTGATGAAATAAATTAACAAATGGTAAAAAAGAATCAATGGTTGTAAAAGTTTTATGGACCAAACGGTCATAAACCATAAAGATAGCTGATAAAATCTTTTTGGTCAAAATCTCACGAAAATATTTTAATGTCAAACAGTAAACCATTTGGAATAACAGAAAAATATAGTTAAAACCAATAGCAAAATAATAAATTGTTTGTAACATACACAACAATCCCCCACATGTTACAAACAATAGAATAAGAGGAGATTGAAAGCATGCATCGATGTGGTACCCGAAGGTTTTAACCACAACTAGGATAAATAAGTAAGAACTTAATGAATTGTGGTAGAGTTAAACTCTTTAACCAAATCCACAAGTTAATCAAACTTATCACCCACATAACTTTCTCTAAAAAAAAAAAAAAAAAAATCAAATCAAATCAAATCAAAGAAATTGGGTTGTTCTATAGCGGGTTGGCGCCTTATACAGGCCATGCGCCTCTGGGTTTCATGAGTGCTCTAGAGACTTGCCAAAGTCTCATAGGAAGCGGCACCACCTCCATACTCACATAGGTGGCGTCCATCAAGAATGTGTGCAGAGAACATCTCATCCCAACAAGTAGGGACTATGGACGCATTAAGAGTTTTAAACTCATCCTTACTCACTCTGCATCTATTGTTATACCATAAAATGACTTTCATGAGCGCTCTAGAGACCTACCCAAGTCTCATAGGAGATAGCACATCCACACTCATAAAGGCGATATCCATCAGGAGTGTGTGCAGGGAACACCCCACCCCAACAAGTAGGGACTATAGACCTATTAAGAGCTTTAAGCTCATCCTTAATCACTCTGCATCTTGTATTGTCTTACATCATAGGGATGGACTCATCACTAATCTTCTCAACAAGATAGTAATAAACATAAATTGACAGTACCATACCTCATTTCACTTGTGATTTCGCTTTCCATTAAACCTCATTCATGGAATCTCCAATCACATAGGTTGGGTATCAATCACAGTGTCATGATTTGGGTATCAGTCCTATCCCACTCGATGCTTCTTTCACTAGCCTTCTTGCTAGTGGCTTGGTCAAAGAATCTGCAGAATTCTTTTATGACCTCACAAAGTCAAAAGACATTACATCGGTCTCAATAAGCTGCCTCACAATATTGTGCACTTTCTCATTATAAATTCTTTGTTCGAACTTTGGCAGCCTGACAATCTCAATAAACACATAGGTGGAATTGTGTTAGCATATAAAGGAAAATAAATTAACCAATAAGTTCTTTAGCCACTCATCTTCAGATCCTACCTTCTTCAAGGCAATTAACTCTGACTCCATAGTAAACCTTGCTATACAAGTCTTTTTTGAAGGCTTCCAAGAGATAGCTCTTCTAGCCAGAGTAAACACAAGTCCTTTCAATTTAGAAGGATAATCATAATATGACAAACCAAAATTAATTGTGCCCTTTACGTATCTCAACAATTTAGAGATAGTATCACAATGCTGAATACCATGATTATGAGTATATCTACTAAATCTACTAACAGTTTAGATAATATCAGGGCATATATAGTTTGTCAAAACGGCAAGCAATCAATGATTTGTACATATTTTTCTTGCAAAAACACCATCACCATGATTCTTAACTAAGTGTATTTTTGAATCATATGGTGTAGAGTCTGTAGACATAGGTGCATAATAAAAGTGTTTAAATCTTTTAAGCATCTTTTCAACATAATATATCTGAGATAAAATAATGCAATCACTATCTCTAATAACTTTAATGTCCAACATGACATTAACTTTACCTATGTCTTACATATCAAAATTAGATGCAAAAAATATTTTAGTATCATGCACAACATCAATACTAGTTCAAAAAATAAGCAAGTCATCAATATATATAAACAAATAATGACACATTCATTATTGTAAAACTTGCTATGCATTTACCTACACCATTAATCAAATATGCATTAGACAACGTCACCTTGTCAAACTTGTCATACCATTGTTTAGGACCAAATCCATACAAGGATTTCACTAGTTTTCTTGACCGGGGATTACTAGTCCCTTAGGTTGCTCTATATAAATCTCTTCAACATTTAGAAAAACAATTTTGACATCCATTTGATGTACAACAAATTTATAAATAGAAGCAATGACAAATAATATTATAATAGATACAATTCTAGTAATCAGAAAATAAATATCAAATAATCAACATTTTGGATTTACTTGTAGCATTTAGCTAACAAGTCTACCATCATGTTTAAGCTTCTTCTTAAACACTTATACATAACCAATTGATTTTGTCTTAGAAGGTAACTCAAAGAGTTCCAAAGCATGGTTGGACATAATTTATTCCAATTCATTATTTATAGCTTCTAGCCAAAAAAAAATGCATCAAATAGAGATTTAATTGCTTCACCATAACTTATTGGATCCTTATCAACAATATAAGCAATAAAATCCATACCGAGATTCCTTTTCGTTCTAGCTCACTTACTTCTTCTCAATTCTTGCACACCATCAACAATTTTATTAGAAGCACAAAAAAAATTCATGAAATATTTTTTCCTTATTTTTCAAAGGAAACACATGCTCAAAGATAATTACATTTTTAGATTCAATAATAGTGTTGCAATCTAAAATATCACTCTTGATAATAAGGAATCTATAACATGAACTATTATATGCAAAACCAATAAAATCACAATCATAGTTTCATAGGCTTTAAAACCAAGTTTCCTCCTTTTAGCCTTAGGTAATATAACATTTGTCAAATGCCTCCACACTAAGAAGTATTCTAAACAATTCTTATGAATGTGACAATCCAAAATAATGGCTTCCCCCCACACTTTGGTGGATAGCCCAAAATTGACAATCATACCATTCGTGGTTTCTTTTATTTTCTCGATGTAGTTGAGATTTACATGTACAAAATATATCATACCAAATATTAATGGAATAAACCAAATAAACACAAGAAAATAAAATTTTCATTCATAACACACAAATGCTTTAAGAAATTACTTCTATGAGCCAATCTTTCTCTAAGTATGATATGTCATTTACTCTTCTTTCTTTTATGTCAATTGACAGTTCTAAAGCTGATTTAAAAAAAAAAAAAAAAAAATACTAATCACCATTTGTGATATTTCAACATGATCCTTATATATTATATATATAGGGGCTGCATATTTTAAGTTCTATCAAGATTTTTAAAATAAAATCTTTTTAACTAAAGCCCCAGTAAATATACAAAGTATCAAGCTCAACCAAATAATAATTAACTATTATTGGCTCATTTTAATAAATACGCCAATGATATTATTCTTATAATATGATAAATTTATCATGTATCAAATAAACCTCAATAATCACATATATTTTATTCTTAACCATCATGTTAGAGAAATTTGAAAGTTGAATGATATATGTGAGGAATTACCAAATAACTTAAAGTATTTATGCTAATCTAGCATGTCATAGCTAACATAAATGCTAGATACTATTTCTTCTTTGGAATAGATGAATCAATAGAAGCCATTGCTTATCATATATAAAATTCATGTAATTATAAAATTTTGCACCAGCTTTAATTCAATCAAGGAGCACCTTCATAACTTGATTTTTTTTTCTTTCTCTTTTAATAATAGAAATTGTATATCATGTCTTAAAAAAAATTAAGACCTATAAATTAGAGTATAAGAACTCACAAAGGAGCCAACAGTTTTACTCGAAGATCCTCCAAAACAGACTGTCGCCACCACACACCAACTAGGTGTCGTGAGAACCAATCGTCTCAATACGTGCATCACATCTCTTCCTCTTACTATGTGCTTACCTGCAAAAATCTTTAGCAAAGTGGTATTCTTTGCACTCAATTAGCAATACCTATGTATTTTCTCCATCACAACATGAGTAACTGTTGTGCTAAATACTACATAAATTAATAGATAATATTTAGTACGTTTTATTCGCAAGTGCACAAAATCAAATGATAGTATAGTGTGGCAAGTACGAGATCAATCCCACGAGGATTGTTGATTTTATTTAGAATTGATTAAAAATTTCAAGTTGTCACTAAATTGATATTATGAAAAAGAAATAAAAATATATAAAGATAAAGTAAAGGTAGGGCTTTGATATCCACCACTAATTATGCTCAAATAATATAACAATATGCCAATGATCCAATCATATTATGAATACCTAATATTTGCCAACCTAAGGGCATGGGTGTATATTCCTTAAGCTATTAATTTCCATAAACAACGAGTTAGGCATGGGTGTATACTCTAATTCTTTTATTTCTTAAAGGATTTAGCATGGGTATTTACTAAGTTGTTCTTTAAGAAAGCATAAATTTGTTGAAATCGACAAACACATGATGCCTAGGGCATGCGTGTCTACTCCCGATCCCCTATGTTGATTAACCCAAGAATCCGGTGTTGATTTCTTTTGTTACTCTTATTAAACCCAGGACTCGATCATTCAAATTGATTTAATTAACTAGTCCATACCACATGCATATAATGGCCAATCACACACATACGAGGAATTCAAGAAAATAGGAATTAATTAAGTTAAGCAACACAATATGATTATCACAAAGGCGCCAATATTAAAATATTAAATAAACATAATTAGGGCTTCAATCTAGCCCTCCTTAAGAGTTAGTTATACATAATTAAAATAAAACTAAAAGAAAAGGGAAAGAAAGAACCGAAAACCGCTCCTAGAAGTAGCCTCCAATTCCTCTCCCCAAAGTTGTGCCTTTTCCAGGATCCCCATTCTCAAGGTTTAGAGGTCTTATTTATAGGCTTAGGAATATTCTGAAAAACCTAGAAACCCTAGTAAAATCGTAGGGTTGCACTAGGACTAGAAAAACCCTAGTATGGAAAGCAAAGGGAATTTGGCCGCAGCTTCTAGAATTCTCCAACGCATGGGTGCGCTCGATCGCACTTCTGCGATCGATAGTATGTCTCTTGCGCTCGATCTCAAAGTGATCGAGTCTTCTCTTGTGCACACGAGCGCACGCCTCGCTCTTCACGTCTAGATCTCTCTGGATGTGCGCTCGATCGCACTACCAGAATGCTTTTGCTTGCTTTAAGTCTTCTAGCTTTTTCCCAATTTTATCCTTTAAGTCCGATACTTCTAGGAATGCTTTCTTTTCTTTCAAAAACCTACAAAACAAAGAAAATATAAAAAGATAGTAAAATTGCACAAACTAACAACACTAAAGAATTAACACATATAAGTTTAAAGACTAAAATATGAATATTTTGGCACTTAATATACCCCCAAACTTACATATTGCTAGTCCCTTACCAATACGAAACTAAAAACAACATGGAAAAACAGAAAACAAAAAGATAAATTCATCTTTCATGGGATGTACGATTGCATTTAGTATATGCAACAAGCCTTTTAAACCCCTAGAAATTCCCTAGAGGATGAGTGAAGTCTCGTGAGGATTTTCCAAGAATGTTACCCACAAACATTATGCACAGTTCATGTTATTTAAAAATTAAGGTATCACTCAAAACCTTGATTATCATTCATTAGCAAGCTTAAAAAGATAAACTCCATCTTCACAATGAATTGAAAATTTAAAATTTAATCACTTACAAAAGACATGCTAAGGCATCACAAGTTCGAAACAGTGTAAAGTGAACTAGCATATAAATATTAAGCTTCCAATTATTTTCAATGTGCAATGTCTCAATATCTCAAAGTTCACTGAAATCCCTCTTAGAATGAACATCAATGGCATTTTTTTTTTCTACTTCGTCAGGTTGTGCAATGTTTGGTTCCCATAAGCTTTCTAATTGACACATATAACGAGTGTTAAGTCAATGACTCCCAAACCAGATGGTTTTAGGGCATTAGGTGTCGAGACACCCCTATGACTTATTAACTCGAGTCAAAAAGGCTACAAAACTAAACTAACCATAACATTAACCAAATCAAAATTCTTCACCTTTTGACGTGAACACTCAATGCTTTGAGGCAAGATGTCCAGTTACTTAGTGAAAAACTTATCAATGATATATATATGCCAAAGTATCCATCTAATAAATCTTCCAGTTTCACCCAAGACATAGAAACATACACATCAGACTTCATGTCATACCCCACAAATTATGTGCTAATGTGCTTGTGTAAGATCATATCAAACATGTGAATTCTCAACTGTCCTAAGCAAGTAACCAAACTGAAAAACTCAATTATCAGATCATGTGTTCAAAATTTTAAGCTCACCAATGAAATCAAATCAGAATTTTTAAAATCAACCAAAATTTTAAGACAAACATGATATATATATATATATATATATATATATATATATATATATATATATATATATATTTCTTTTCACAAACAACAAAAATAAAAATAAAATAAAACTAGGACAATTTTTTTTTTCTTTTCACAAAAAATAAAATTGGTACACAAAGTGTGTGTAAAGTGTCTCTCATACTTAAATTACATATTGTCCCCAATGTGTCTATAACATGGAAAGAATTTACCCAGGATATGGATGAAATTGTTTGGAATAGCATGGCTCATAGCACACCCCCAAACTTGAATTAAAACACACTTGTCCCTGCAAAACACTAAAGTAACAAAGGAAAACAAAAACAAAATAAAATAAAAAAAAAATAAAAAAATAGAAATAAAACAAACAAACAAAATAAAAAGGATATGCTGTGGGGTGCCTCCCATGAGCGCTAAGTTTAACGTCTTCAGTCAAACTATGGCACTTTAAACTTGAAGCACCAGTCTTTTCTTCTCTTGCACCAAAGGGAATGAATTCTTCCTATTGCAAGATGCTTCCGAATGTCTATAGATCGTGGAGGACCACTTTGAGTTTTCTCAAACAGTTTCTCATCCGGTGGGGAATCATGAACTGGAATAAAGTAAGAAAAAAACTTAGGGAGCTTCTCTATCTTGATGTCCTCAATTTGCTCATGTGGTAGTTCTAACAGACTTCTCTCCTGGCCTCTTAGTAATTCGGGAATAGGAGCTAATGTTGAAGAAGTCTCACTGCTCTCTTCCTTTTCCCGATGTAGCTCCTCAGTTTGCTCATCTTCTTCTTCCACCTTGTTGTTCTCAGGAGTGGAATCCAATGAGGCCTCAGCTTGCTCACGTATCATGTCAAGGTCCAGATCAATTTCATATTGAGCAAAGTGCTCTTCCAACGGATCCTCCAGACTTAGCTCACAAAAAATTTCCTCACCAGTTTCTTCATTCCCAAGTGTTGTGGTTGTTTGCTCATGATAGTAAGTGCACTCATCCTCCATGTAGTGCTCATTAGGATTAGCCACCAACTGACTTTGACCCTCTTCTTCTTTTTTAAGTATATCTAATATTTGCTTGAAGTGATTTTCTGTCTTGGCCATGGTGGATTGCAGCCGTTGATTACAGGCCTTATTGTGGCTAAGAAAAGCTGACATTGTTTATTCTAAGGTAGGCCTTTTTGGAGGAGGTGGTTCTTCTTGGTATTGTTGTTATTCTTGGTATTGGCCAATCAATGGTAGAAGATTGATCATAAAATTGTGGATATGATTGAAGGTGCAATTCATGATATTCTGGAGCATGATTTCTAGGAGCTTGAGCTTGCCACGCAAGATTAGACTATTGGCTCCATGACAAGTTACAGGAATCAAAATAGCTGTTGTTCCCCGGTCTAGAGAACGATGTGTTCAGAAGCCCAAAATAATTGTTAGAAATTTGTCTTATTGAAGGACATTCTCTAACATGGTGATAAGGGTCATGGCATAATGAACATGGTCCATGGGCGTCGAAATGCCTCCCCACATGTGTGAAATTAAAAATAAAATAACAAAAAGTTAAAAGAAAAAAAATTAAAAAGAAATAAAATTAAAAATAAAACTTACGAAGATGCAGACTCAACTGACCTTGCATGAAAAGAAAAGAAAAGAAAAATTATATCTATAATTAGTACAGTAACTGTGCCGCTGTCCTGATGTACGATCGATCGCACTTGCTAGTGTGCTCGATCGCACTGGTGCGCTCGATCGCCTCGGAATGGGCGCTCGAGCGCACCTCCGAAAGCAAAACAGGAACTGCGAAAAACTAGAAAATAGAAAACTAAATTAAAACAAAATTAACTAAGGGAAAAAAATTCCAAACAAAATCAAACAATCCCAGGCAATGGCGCCAAAAATTTGTTGTGCTAAATACTATCTAAGTTAATAGATAATATTTAGTACGTTTTACTCGCAAGTGCACAAGATCAAACGATAGTATAGTGCAGCAAGTACAAGATCGATCCCACGAAGATTGTTGATTTTATTTAGAGTTGATTAAAAATATCAAGTTGTCACTAAATTGACATTGTGAAAAAGAAATAAAAAGATATAAAGATAAATGAAAAGGTAAAGGTAGGGCTTTAATATTCACCACTAATCATACTTAGATAATATAACAATATGCCAATGATCCAATCATATTATGAATACTTAATGTTTGACAACCTAAGGGCATGTGTGTATACTCCTTAAGCTATTGAGTTCCCTAAGCAACGAGTTAGGCATGGGTGTATACTCTAACTCTTTTCTTTCTTCAAGATTTAGCGCATCGGTGTCTACTAAGTTGTTCTTTAAGAAAGCATAAATTTATAGAAATCGACAAACACATGAGGCCTAGGGCATGGGTGTCTACTCCCGGTTCCCCATGTTGATTAACCCAAAAACTCGGTGTGGATTTCTTTTGTTACTCTTATTAAACCTAGGACTCGATCATTCAAATTGATTTAATTAACTAGTCCATATCACATGCATATACTAGCCAATCACACACGTATGAGGAATTCAAAAAAATAGGAATTAATCAAGTTAAGCAATACAATATGATTATCACAAAGGCGCCAATATTGAAATATTAAATAAACATAATTAGGGCTTCAATCTAGCCCTCCTTAAGAGTTAGTTACACATAATTAAAATAAAACTAAAAAGAAAAGGGAAAGTAAGAACCGAAAACCGCTCCTAGAAGTAGCCTCCAATTCCTCTTCCCCAAAGTTGTCTTTTCCAGGATCTCCATTCTCAAGGTTTAGAGGTCTTATTTATAGGCTTAGGAATATTCTAGAAAACCTAGAAACCCTAGTAAATTTGTAGAGTTTAGTCCTAGTGCAACTAGGACTAGAAAAACCCTAATATGGAAAGCAAAGGGAGTCTGGCCGCAGCTTCTGGAATTCTCCAGCGCACAGGTGCGCTCGATCGCAGCTCGTGTGCGCTTGATCGCACCTCTGTGATCGATCGTATGTCTCCTGCGCTCGATCGCAATGCGATCGAGTCTTCTCTTGTTCGCACGAGCGCACGCCTAGCTCTTCACGTCTGGACCTCTCTGGAAGTGCGCTCAATCGCAGGGGACCTGCGATCGATCGCACTACCAGAATGCTTTTGCTTGCTTCAAGTCTTCTAGCATTTTCCTAATTTTATCCTTTAAGTCCGATACTTCCAGGAATGCTTTCTTTTCTTCCAAAAATCTACAAAACAAAGAAAATATAAAAAGAAAGTAAAATTGCACAAACTAACAACAGTAAAGAATTAACACATATAAGTTTAAGGGCTAAAATATGAATATTTTGGCACTTAACAGTAACCACTCACTTTTGTTATTATTAATCATCATGGATTTTCTCTAACAAACTCAGTACATCACAATAGAAATTGCTAAGTTCTAAAAAAATCATAAAAGGCTTAACTTTTTATTGTAAGAATAGTAACCCAACAATAAAAGATTATTTGACAAACAATTAAATTAACATAAATTTGAGTTCAAATAATCAAAAACTCTATCAATTAAAATATTTTCACTTTCAATGCCTACACATGAAATTAAGCTATTTTTCTGATAAACGAATCAATTATCAGATTTTTTTCACAACAAAATCTCTCCACCCAAGAATTGATTTCATCTTTCTCGTATTCGAATTGTTTACCACCAACTTTTATAGTATTTGATTTCTCATAAGTTTAAAAATCTTGTTATGGTCTAATCAAAATATTTGTGCAACAATCATGAAATCAACCTTTAAGATTGTTGAAAATAAATTTGGATGGTGCACAAATTCTCTTTTAAAGCTCATTACATGTATTCATGTATTAAAGAAATATTGTCAACACTACTGGACCATGCATTAAGGATAAATGGTCTTTAATGTGATGAAATAAATTAACCAATGGTAAGAAGGAATCAATGGTTGTAAAAGTTTTATGGACCAAACGGTCATAAACCGTAAAGATAGATGATAAAATCTCATGAAATACTTTAATGTCAAGCGGTAAAAAATTTGGAATAACTGAAAAATATAGTTAAAACCAATAGCAAAATAATAAATTGTTTGTAACATACACAGCATTCCCTTTGGCTTGGTCCTATCATCTATTTTGTAATCATGTTCTTTTGTGTCGGCTTTCAATGATCTCGACAAAACTGGCAATTCGAGCTTTGCCATCTTGACCTGAATCTCCTAGATTTAGTCTTCCTTATCCGAATTGGTTGAGCGTATATGTGGTCTATCATACTCAACCACCGCGACCTACCCATTTGGGTAATACTCCGTTCCCGTCTACTTTTCCTTCTACTGGTATTAATATGAGCCACCAGTAGGGGTGGGCAAAACCGACCATCCGCCAGCCAGATCGCCCCGAGCCAGCCCGGTTTAGTGTTTTTTTTTGTGAATACGGGTTGGAAAATGTCCAACCCATGCAGGTCGGGTTGGTCGACGGGTACAATTTTTTAAAAAAGGCGGGTACCCAACCTGCCCCGCCCTGCCCATATGCTTAAAACCCTAATATCCTCACCTTTCCTCTCATTTTTTTCACACAGCCATCACTCTCCAGAGTCGTCTAGACCCAGCCTAGCGCCTCTCTCGACTCTCACCCTCTCTGTCTCTCAATCTCCTCTCCCAGCGCCGCTCCTCTCTAACTCTCGCTAGCGGAGGATATCTTGAACCATACCGCTCCTCTCTCTCTCTCTTTTCGTCGTGCCGATCCCAGGTTTCTCTCTCATCTCTCTCTCTCTCTCTCTCTCTCTCTCAGAAGTGATCAAAATATGATCAAATATTTTGATCATATTTGATTCACAAAAAAAAATCCAACCATATATTTTATGAAAATTTTAAACAATACAAAACAATGAATTCCTGATGGGTTTTAGTCCAAATCCAATTTTTTTAAAAAATTACCAAAAACCAGCCAACCAGGACTTAAATTTGAATTCCTGATGCCCATTAAAAATACCCGACTTGCCCGACCAACCCGCCCCGTCCTACCCGAAACCCGGCGGTTTTAGTGCCTTCAATCCGGGTAACGGGTAGAGATTTCCCAAACCCGATGGGCTCGGGTCGGGTGGCAAAAAAAGCCAAACCCGCCCCTAATTGACCCGTGCCCAACCCTAGCCACCAGTTCCCACCAAATCAGACCTTCATGGTGGCTTAGTGGCGCAAACCTCCAATGAGGAGATGGTTGATCACAACGAAGATGACATCACAGAGCAAATAAAGACTGAGCAGTGGATACAGACACTCAAATGCCCTTTTTTCTTTTTTTAATTTCTTAATCTTTTTAAAATCGACTAATGATGTGATTCAAAGAATTACAGAGTAGCAATCTTAGCAATTGCAAAGAATTCAGATCCCATTATCATCCTATGCAACCATTCTTACAAAAACATATCTCCAAGCTAGAAGCTAAAGTTAGAAAGTTTACCAGCTGAAATTGCTCGAGTTGAATTTCCAAGGGAGTCTTTAAGTTTCAAAACCAGCTTCGCAGAACAATTCAAGCGATGCAAATCTTGGAGGGAAATATCCACTGCTACTTTCTGTTCCTTTCCCACGCGAGAATTATAGTAAAAAACAGCACATTTTTGTCGTTGGATAGTATCCTTCAGAGATCCTACATTTTGATCCTACAGATGTCAACAGCAATAGTAAGAAGAAAGAAAGACCACGACACATGTTGCTTTCAATGGAATTCGCTTATGACACATAACAGAACTACACCACTTGAAAGTCATCTACACAGACCTCCGGGTGAGAAGAAGACACATGATGAAACTTGAATGACTTAACTTTGAGAAACAGAAGAGACTCAAAACTTTTGTTTTTTGTTTTTTTTTTTTTTTTTTGCGGTCGGGGAGCTTCTCCCTTCGAACCCACTCCTGCAGAGTAAACTCTGGTCCCGTGCACCGCACCCTTGGAAGTTTCCATATACGGAAAAGGTTAAATGTATGTGTGTGTATTTGTTAGCTGACTAATTTAACGATTTTCCAAGAGGTAAGGATATTCATGTATTTGAATATCCATTTTTGTGTTCTTTCCATAGTTTACTTAAGTGGACATATTTTTGCTTTCTGGGAAGCTGAACGCGGATACTTGTTTACACAAAATCATATTAGAAAACATCGATAGATCATTGACAGTGTAAAGCTAAGCGGAGTAAAAGATAAATATAGGGGAAGTTTATCCAATACGACGTAAATCTTAGTTTGCTCAGCATATATATATATATATAGCTGCCGCTTTTTGTACGTAGTAATACGAAACTTCCATGAAAAATTATGTGAATACACCAGAACAGAGTCCTTTGAATTTTTATTCATAAAACGATTGAACAATCTATCTCTTGATAACTGAAGACAAAGAGTTGTAAGAAGACAAGAGCTGTAAGAAGACAAAGAGTTGTAAGAAGACAAGAGCTGTAAGAAGACAAAGAGCTGTTGTAAATGCCAGCAGTTGTTTTACACAAGAAGACAGAGCCGATTCTCATCTGTTGGAATTATCTTGCATCAATTGAAGAGGACGATGAAACCGTTGCTTTTGTGCACTCATTTAGTTCACGATGGTTAACATTTCATTCAAGAAAATAATAATATTAACTAAACCCCCATGTCCAAAATTTTTGGACACATTCAAATCACATTATGACTGGTCATGATCGATCACTAAGGTTTCTGGGCACTTAGGCAGAGAACCGTGGGCTGAGCGATCCCTCCCTTAGGAGCGGTCCATCACTTAGGCCGAGAACATTTTCCAGTATTAATTCAGACCCAATTTTCCTATCTTTCATGTCAAATATTGCTCCTTATTAACCCTCAACTCTGATTTAAAAATTTATTAACCCTAGTTTAGATGAGGGTGTTACACACACAGGCTATTTTTAGGATGAGGTACGGGCGTACGACTTTTTAAGGTTAGATTCTTTTATTATAGGTGAAAAATATGCGATCAAATTTGTCTTCATATGCATAGATAACTTTAAAATTAGAAAAACTCTTCAAATAGCTTGTCGGATCTAATTTTCAAAATTTGAGATGAAGGTTTCATGTTAAGACGAGAAAGTCTTCTCCGATACATCTTTTTTCCCCCACCAACTATCACAAAAACTCTTTTTTATCTAACTTTAATTTTTTAGTGGTTTCTTTGTTCTATTATTTGGATTAAAAGAAAAACTTCCCTTTCTTTCTCTTCTTTCTTTTTATCCCTTCAAGGAATTGTGTTTTGCGATAGAGATTTTTTAACAAAGATTCTCCATAAATAATTAATGTTAAGAATATATTTGATATTATTCTAGGGTTATTTCTTTCCTTATGTATTTTAGGGTTTCTTGGGAAAAATATAAAATGGCCCCCCAAACTACCAGCCATTTGTAATTTAGCCCCCCAATGTTCAAAATGTAATAAAGTAGCCCCCAAACTACCAACCAGTTATAATTTGGCCACTCTGTTAGTCAGCACCATCCAAATGAATGGAAAAGTTAAAACGACGTCGTTTTGTTGAGGTAAAGTTACTAAAATACCTTTGTAAGAAAAAAAAAATTAAAAAAAAAGAAAGAAAAAGTCCACTAAACGTTGTCGTTTTGCTTTCAAAAAAACCCCTTGCACAAGACTTCCGTCCAACATTGAAGCACTGGTCTTCTTCATCAGGAACGCTCCAGTTCGTCACTTCCCAAAACAACAGTCCAGTTCCGCCCAACCTTTAGACCCATAATTGAAACCTAAAACCCAGTACAGGTACTGTGTCCATTCCTGGAGAATTTCTTAAATTAACTCTTTAACAAGCTGAAACCATAGAAGTGGACCCCTCCCCCTCCAAAAAAAAAAAAAAAAAAAATTGATATCATAAGTTTGAAGTGCATCTGTGTTAAACTCTTTTGTCAGTTTTTGGCATCTAGAAGTCGCCCATCATCCTCGTTTGTGTACCCTTGTTCTAATCATGTGCATGATTGATGGTGGATGTTGCCTATGGATCTAAATGGTGTGCTCAAAAAAATTTTGCCCCATTTTGTAGCATGCACAATCTTCTGCTTCAGATAATGGAGTTGTCTGTGTATTTAGTAAGTAAAGTTTTATTTAGGAGCGAAATCAGTGCAAAAAAATCAAATAGGATTTATCAGCATGCTTTGATGTGTGTGAAATAATCTTCCTCTGTTTTGACCAAAAGTCATGAGAATTCTAACTTTGATAAAATATGTGTACTTCCTTGTTGCAGAAAAGTTTCCATTACATTGGTTTACTCAAAGCTGTAATGAGACTATCAGTGACTGCTTTGAAAGCAGCATTGATAGTTTATCAGTGACTATCAAAGATGTTGCATCTTCTATCAATGCAATTGCGAACGAAAAGCTGAAAGCAGAGAAGGTGGCGAAATGGATGGAAAATCTTTTGAATCTTCTGTCAACGCAATTAAAACGTTTTTTCTGTCAACGCAATTAACATCCAAACAAGTTAATTGACCCTTGCACGAATTTAACATAGATGCACTTCAAACTTACGATATCAATTTTGTTTTTTTCTTTTGGGGGGTCCATTTATGTGGTTTCAGTTTGTTAAAGAGTTAATTTAAGAAATTCTCCAGGCATGGACACAGTACCTGTACTAGGTTTTAGGTTTCAATTATAGGTCTAAAAGTTGGGCAGAACTGGACTGTCGTTTTGAGAAGTGACAAGCTGGAGTGTTCTTGATGAAGAAGGCAAGTGCTTCATTGCAGGACGGAAGTCTCGTGCAAGGGTTTTTTTTGAAAGCAAAACAACAATGTTTAGTGGGCTTTTTTAATTTTTTTTTTCTTAAAAAGGCATTTTAGTAACTTTACCTCAACAAAACGACGTCGTTTTAACTTTTCCATCCATTTTGATGGTGTTGACTAACAGAGTGGCCGAATTGCAATTGGTTGGTAGTTTGAGAGGCTACTTTATTACATTTTGAACATTGGGGGGCTAAATTACAAATGGCTGGTAGTTTGGGGGGTCATTTTATATTTTTCCCATTAGTCTACTAGTATTAGGTTTACTTGCTTATCACTTATAGCATCTCTATAAATAGAGGTCTCTGTAATACTTCATATTACAACACTACTTAATACAATGTAATCCTTATGTGCTTCTGTTTTCTATTTTTTGTTTTTTCTCTCTCTCTTTCTTCAATATATCTCTAAAAAACCTAATATGACTTCAAACAACACCTAGAAGGGGGTTGAATATCTGTATGCAATATAATATGTGGAATTAAAATAATCAACAATCACAATCAATCATTCACCAAAATATTTTAAACAATAAACCGAAGTGACACATATATTTTGGTTATGAAGAGGAAACCATTTAGAAAACTCTCTAAAATGTAAAACCTCTCTGAGGCAGCCAAACCTAGGAAATCACTAAATCAATAGAATAATGAGAAATTACACAATGTCGAAGACTTACACAACCTATGCACTTAACACTCCTATGTACTAGACAAGTGACCCACTTGTTTGCTACCGCAATAGTTCTCCCAGAGCTTTTGGACTACTCCTAAGTGATCTCCCTTTACCGGAACTTGGATTGACTTCAATTGATTTATCAACAAGGACGATCAAACAATCACTCTAAGAGAGAGAATTAACGCTTTATAATGAAGACTCTCTTAGCACAAATCTCATGAACTCCTAGGCAGAATTCCTACCTATACATATCTGTATGGTTTCATATAAATAGACTCCAGACCCCAAGTCTAATCCAACACAAATTCTATTCAAAAAGACTAAAATTACACAGTGCGTCCGGACGGGAAGTACACTCGTCCGGGCGGAACTAGGTTAAAATCGCAAACTCTAGTTCTCTGGCACGGCGCGTCTGGACGGCTTGCAGATGAGATTGTAGATGAGGCTCTCGGGTTTTCTTGTTCAGCTATCTCATTCGAACCGTTTGCAGACGAAGTTGCAGACGAGGCTCTCAGGATTTCTCGGTCAGCCATCTCGTCTGGACGCCTTGCAGACGAGGCTTTAGACGATGCTCTCTAGAAATCAATTTCAACCGTTTACTCATTCATGCATTGCACACTTAAATTTAAAGTCTTAAGTAGCCCCAACTGAATTTTCTCACGAACCAAATGGCAATCAATCTCTATTTGTTTGGTTCATTCATGGAAAACAGGGTTTGCAGCAATGTGAAGGGCTGCCTGGCTATCACAGAAAAGCAAAGCTGGTTACCAACATAAGACTTGCAAATCATCCAAAAGAGAGAACAACCACATTAACTCACAAGAAATAGCAGCCATAGACCAATACTCAGATTCAGCAAATGACCTGGAGACAGTTTATTGTTCCTTTGATCTCCAAAAAATCAGAGAGTCACCCATGAACACACAAAAACCTGTGATAGATCTTCTACTATCAGGGCAACCAACCCAATCAGAATCAGAAAATGCCTTGATCTTAAAATCTGAAATAGCACAAAAAAATAATCCCTGCCCTGAGGCAGATTTTATATATCTGAGAACTCTATGTGCTGCATCCAAATGTGGCTGACAAGGCTTATCCATGAATTGACTCAAGGTTTGAACCGAGTAAGATAAGTCTGGTCTTGTTACTGTCAAGTAAAGTAGCCTTCCAATAAGACTTCTATAACTTATAGGATCAGCTAACAAAGGACCACTATCTTTAGACAATTTCACATTCTGCTCCATTGGAAATTTTGCTGGCTTGGAAGCCAAAAGACCAGAATCTTGTAGCACTTCTAGAGCATATTTCCTTTGAGAAACAGCAATCCCTTTATCAAATCTAGCAATCTCTAGACCTAAGAAAAATTTCGATGTGCCCAAATCTTTGAGACGAAATTTTTCATTGAGAAGGGAAGTCAGAACCTTTATTGCTGCAGCATCATTACTTGCAATTGCAATATCATCAACATACACCAACAATGCAATGTAAGAAGACCCTTGAACCCTAGTAAAAAGAGAATAATATGACTTTGCTTGAGTGAAACCAAAACCAAGAATTGTGGTAGAAAGTTTAGCAAACCATTGTCTTGAGGCTTGTTCAAGGTCATATAAAGAGTTGGTTAATCTACACATTTTAGACTCCCCCTTAATACTAAAACCAGGTGGCATGGTCATACATACTTCTTCATCAAGATCCTCATGAAAGAAGGCATTATTCACATCCAGCTGATGTAAAATCCAGCCTTTTGCAGTTGCAATGGCTAATAAGGTTCGGACAGTGGTCATCTTAGCTACAGGAGAAAAGGTCTCATGATAATTGTTGTGCCAAATATCCACCTAAATTAATAGGCAAATACTTGGTACGTTTTACTCACAAGTGTACAAGATCAAACGATAGAATAGCAGGAAAATACGAGATCATTCTCACGAGGATTGGTAAATTATGTTTACAAGTAATTTCCTATTTAATTAAACATATAAAATTCAATTGTCACCATTGAATTTAATATAAAGAAATAAAATAAAAGATAAACTAAAACTAAAAAGGATTAGTGTTTTAATATCCACCAATAATCAGACTAATTAAGATAACAATATGCCAATACGCCAATTATACCGGTATAATTAATGTTTGCCAACCTAAGGGCATGGGTGTATACACCTTAAGCTATTGATCTCCCTAAGCAACGAGTTAGGCATGAGTGTATATTCTAACTCTTTTCTTTCTTAAAGGATTTAGCATGGGTGTATACTAAGTTGTTTTTTAAGAAAGCATATGATCTATGGAAATCGACAAACACATGAAGCCTAGGGCATGGGTGTATACTCCTCGTTCCCCATGTTGATTAACCCAAGAATCCGGTGTGGATATCTCTTGTTACTTTTATTAAACCCAGGACTCGGTCATCTAAATTGATTTAACTAACTTGTCCATACTACATGCATATGTTGATCAGACACACACATATGAGGAATACAAGATAATAGGTATTAGTCAAGTTAAATACATCAAAATATAATTGTAGCAAAGGCGCCAATATTGCAATCATAAATAGACATGATTAGGGCTTCAATCTAGCCCTAAATAAAATATAAACTACATAGTAAAAGATAAAAGGTGGAAGAGAATAAAAACCCAAACTCCTTTTGATGTAGCCTTCAGTTCCTTTCTAGAGCTTATGCCTGTTTTCTCCACACCTACTTCTAGAGGCTAAGAGGTCTATTTATAGGCTTTAGAAGTCCTTGTTACATAAGTAAACCTAGGAAATTCGTAGGGTTTTCCTCCTATTACAAGTGGGAGTTGGAAAACCCTAATATGGAAGGCATGGGGGTCTTGGCCGTAGCTGATGTGGCACTTGCGCGCGGGTGGGATCGATCGCACCCCGCGTGAGCTTGATCGCACGTCTATGATCGATCCTATGTGTTGTGTGCTCGATCGCAAATGGCCGCTTCTGATGCTCATCCTTTCCGTCAAGGGCTCCAATCTTTTCCCAATTTCTCTCTTTGAGCCCAAATCTTCCAGATTTACTTCATTTTCTTCCAAAAGCCTACAAAAGCATAGAAAACACAAAAAGGAACTAAAATAACACAAATTAACAATATTAAGAAATTAACACACATAAGTTTAAGGGCTAAAATATGAATATTTTGGCACTTAACACACCCCCAAACTTACATATTGCTAGTCCCTTAGCAATATAAAACTAAAAACAAAATGAAAAATAGAAAACAAAAGGATAAATTCATTTTTCGTGGGATGTACGATTGCATTTAGCATATGCAACAAGCTTTTTAAACCCCTAGGAATTTCCTAGAGGACAAGTGAAGTCTCGTGAGAGTTTTCCAGGAATGTTACTCACAAACATCATGCACATTTCATGTTATCCCAAAAATTAAAGTATCACCTCAAGATCATGATGTTTATTCATTAGTAAGCTTGAAAAGATGAATTTCATCTTCACAATGAATTAGAATTTTAAAGTTCAATTACTTACAAAGGACATGCTAGAACATCACAAGTTTGAAAACAGTGTAAGGTGAACTAGCATAGAATTATGAGGCTTCCAAATCTTTCCAATGTGTAATGTCTCCATATCTCAAAATTCACTTAAATCCCTATTAGAATGAACAACAATGGCACATATATATATATTTTTTTTCTTCTTCTTTTTGGTCAGGTTGTGCAATGTTTGGTTCCCTTAAGCTTTCTAATTGACCCATGTAGCGAGTGTTAAGTCAATGACTCCCAAACTAAATGGTTTTAGGGCATTAGGTGTAGAGACACCCCTAAGGACCTACTAACTCGATTCAAAAAGGCTACAAAACCAAACCAACCATGACATCAATCAAATCAAAACTTTTCACCTTTTGACGTGAACACTCAATGCTTTGAGGCAAGATGTCCAGTTACTTAGCGAAAAACTTATTAATGATAATTTATTCATGTATTTTTTGCTTCTTTTTTTTTTTTTTTTTCTTATCACAGATATATATGCCAAAGCATCAACTAATAAATCATCCAATTCACCCAAGATACAGAAACACACACATCAGACTTCATGTCATACCTTACAAATTATATGTTAATGTGCTTGTGTAAGATCAGATCAAACATGTGAATTCTCAACTGTCCTAAGCAAGTAACCAAACTGAAAAACTCAATTATTAGATCATGTGTTCAAAATTTTAAGCTCACTGATGAATTCAATCCTCAATTTTTAAGATCAACCAAAATTTGAAGACAAACATGAACATGCATTTTTTTTTCTTTTTTTTTTTCACAAATTTTCTTTTTTCTTTTCACAAAATAAAAATAGACATAAAAAAACTGGGACAAAGTGTGTGTAAAGTGTTCCCATACCCCCAAACTTAAATGACACATTGTCCCCAATGTGTCTAAAACAAGGAAAGAATTTACACGGGAGATGGACGAAATTGTCTGGGATAGCATGGCCCATAGCACACCTCCAAACTTGAACTAAAGCACACTTGTCCCTGCAAACTAAAACATTCAAACAAATAAAAAGGAAACAAAGACAAAACTAGAGACAAACATACAAAAATAAATAAATAAATTGAAAAACAAATAAAAAAAAAATTAGTAGGATAAACTATGGGTGCCTCCCATGAGCGCTAAATTTAATGTCTTCAGCCAGACTGTATAGCAGCTTCAGTACTGCTGGATGGAGGTGCGCTCAATCGCACTGCCGCATGGTAGCTCAAAGTTGTGGACAAAAAAAAAATGGAGAAAAATTAAAACCACATAAATAAATATAAAAACTAACAGACTTAAAAAACAGAAACATAAAACAAAAGGCAAAATAAAAGAAAACAGAGAACAAAAACAAAAAAATAAAATAATAGAAATTCAACTAAAAATAATAAAAGCAAACTTGAAATCAGTAGCTTCAGTACTGCTGTCTGGCTGTGCGCTCGATCGCACAGTTGCGCTCGATCTCCTTGGAATAGGCGCTCAAGCGTATTGTCGCATAACATAAACATATAAGGCTCACAGGCAGCTGTGCGCTTGATCGTAGTTAGACTGCGCTCGATCGCACTGCTGTAAATTAAATTAGTTTTGCGGGCAGAAACTGAAACGAAAAAAAAATTAAACAAAAATAAACATAAACATAAAATAAACAAAATAAAAAATAATAATGAACAAAATAGAGCAAAGAAAGAAAAATAAAAGAATTATAAACAAAAAAAAAACAAAGAAAATAAAATAAGCAAAATTAAAACAAAACAGAAATAGAACAGAAACAGAGAAGTAAAATGGAAAATTGAAAAAATATTTTTTACATTTTTTTTTTTTTGGATAAAATGGAAATAAAAATTAAAATAATAGATATGAAACAAAAACAAAAAATAGAAATATAAAAAAAAAAATAAAGGCAAAATTGCTCCCTGGAATTGCGCTCGATCGTAGGTTAGTGCGCTCGATCGCACTTGACCTACGCTCTATCGCAGTAACAAAAATGTTTTTGCCGCAAACTGCAACAGAGAACAGAAACAATAAGAAAAACGATTTTTTTTTTTTTTTTAATTTTTGATAAAAATATAATTTAAAATTTAAAATTTAAATAACAAAACTAAAGGAAAATAATTCTACACAAAATTTAACACAATCCCCGGCAACGGCACCAAAAAAATTGTTGTGCCAAATATCCACCTAAATTAATAGGCAAATACTTGGTACGTTTTACTCGCAAGTGCACAAGATCAAACAATAGTATAGCAGGCAAATACGAGATCATTCCCACGAGGATTGGTAAATTATGTTTAGAAGTAATTTCTTATTTAATTAAACATATAAAATTCAATTGTCACCATTGAATTTAATATAAAGAAATAAAATAAAAGATAAACTAGAACAAAAAAGGATTAGGGTTTTAATATTCACCACTAATCAGACTACTTAAGATAACAATATGCCGATGCGCAAATTATACCTGTATAATTAATGTTTGTCAGCCTAAGGGCATGTGTATATACTCCTTAAGCTATTGATCTTCCTAAGTAACGAGTTAGGCATGGGTGTATACTCTAACTCTTTTCTTTCTTAAATGATTTAACATGGGTGTATACTAAGTTGTTCTTTAAGAAAGCATATGATCTGTAAAAATCGACAAACACATGAGGCCTAGGGCATGGGTGTATACTCCTGGTTCCCCATGTTGATTAACCCAAGAATTTTGTGTAGATATCTCTTGTTACTTTTATTAAACCCAGGACTCGGTCATTCAAATTGATTTAACTAACTAGTTCATACCACATGCATATGTTGATCATGCACACACATATGAGGAATACAAGATAACAGGTATTAATCAAGTTAAATACACCATAATATAGTTGTAGCAAAGGTGCCAATATTGCAATCATAAATAGATATGATTAGGACTTCAATCTAGCCATAAATAAAATATAAACAACATAATAAAAGATAAAAGGTGGAAGAGAAGAAAAACCCAAACTCCTTCTGATGTAGCCTTCAGTTCCTTTCCAGAGCTTGTGCCTCTTTTCTCCACACCTATCCGTAGAGGCTAAGAGGTCTATTTATAAGCTTTAGAAGTCCTTGTTACACAAGTAAACCTAGAAAATTCGTAGGATTTTACTCCTATTACAAGTGGGAGTTGAAAAACCCTAAAATGGAAGGCATGGGGGTCTTGGCCACAGCTGATGTGGCACTTGCACGCTGGTGTGATAGATTGCACCCCGCATGCGCTCGATCGCACGTCTGCGATCGATCCTATGTGTTGTGCACTCGATCGCAAATGGCCGCTTCTGATGCTCATCCTTTCTGGTAGTGCGCTCGATCGCAGGGAACTTGCAATCGATCGCACTGTCAGTGGCTCCAATCTTTTCTCAATTTCTCTCTTTGGGCCCAAATCTTCTAGATTTACTTCATTTTCTTCCAAAAGCCTACAAAAGCATGAAAAACACAAAAAGGAACTAAAATAACACAAATTAACAATATTAAGGAATTAACACACATAAGTTTTTAAGGGCTAAAATATGAATATTTTGCACTTAACAATAATCCAATCCTTCACTTTGGGTGTAACTCTTGGCAACTAACCTTGCCTTGTACCTCTCAATACTGCCATCAGCATTGTGCTTGATTTTATATACCCATTTGCAACCAATGGGATGTTTTCCAGCAGGCAAATCAGTGACAACCCGGGTTTTGTTCTCCTCAAGAGCTTCTATCTCCTTTTTCATGGCATCTCTCCATTCTCGACTGGAAACAGCTTGGTGATAAAATTGTGGTTCAACTTTTGATGAAATTGACAAATAAAAGTGTTTATGATTCAAAGATAAACGATTATAAGAAATGAAAGAAGACAATATATGAGGAATACCTGAAATGGAAGAAGAATCATTAACCATTGAATTG
Organism: Corylus avellana; assembly: GCF_901000735.1. Classification (NCBI taxonomy): domain Eukaryota; kingdom Viridiplantae; phylum Streptophyta; class Magnoliopsida; order Fagales; family Betulaceae; genus Corylus; species Corylus avellana. The sequence goes on from NC_081541.1 coordinate 15,462,313, forward strand.
GAAAGAGATGGAGAAGAAGCCAAGTGACAGTGATAATCTTGCAGATAACTTGGGGTTTGTTTCATTCTAGAAGATTTTCTAGTTTGAATAATGAGAGGAGAAAATTGGTCAACAGGAATGGTAGATTGGAGGTGGAGTCTAATGGTATGTCGTCAAAATTGTTAACCGAAGCAGGAGAACTATAAGTTGAGGAATGTTTATCAGTTGGAGAGCTAGTATTTGAGAATGGAACAGCAATAGGAGAATTCAAATTGGAAAAATGAGGGTCATTGAGTAATGTAGAGTGGTCAATGTTGACTAAATCAATAGGAAGATTTGGAATATGACTAAAACAGCCATCTGCATTAGGATTGGTAAGATTAGAAGCATATGAGAAAATTAATTCATGAAAAATAACATTTCTTGAGATAAAAACAGTATTTGTGGAAAGATTATAAAGTTTATAACATTTCATTGCATATGAATAACCAATGAATACAGATGGGACAGCTCGAGGTTCAAACTTAGTACGTCTTCTAGTTAAGGTGGAAGCATATGCTAAACAACCAAAGACTCTAAGATGGGAGTATGATGGGGGTTGTGAAAATAAGAGTTCATGATGAGATTTATTTGCTAGATTAGGAGTAGGAATTCGGTTGATGAGATGTGTGGCAGTAAGAACACAATCTCCCCAAAAAGATAAAGGAAGATGAGCTTGAAACCTAAGAGACCTAGCCATATTCAACAGGTGTTGATGTTTTCTTTCAACAACAGAATTATGTTGAGGTGTTTCAACTCAACTAAGCTGATGTATGGTTCCATGTTGGGAAAAAAAAATCATCTATTTTGAATTCAGAACCATTATCAGATCTCACACTTGATTTTAGCATTATGTTGAGTCTGAACTAAATGAAAGAAAGATTGAAGAATTTTTCTAGTTTGTGATTTATGTTGTAACAGATGCACCCAAGTAAATCTGCTATAATCATCCATAATAGTTAAGAAATAACTATAACCATTTATTGATTTGGTAAAGAAAGGTCCCCAAATGTCACAATGTATCAAATCAAATGGGGAAACTGAAACAGAAGAGCTTGAAACAAAAGGTAACATATGCTGTCTAGCAAGTGGACAAATAGTACATACATGTTTGGGATCAAAAGAGATTTCAGCTACAATGCTTTTCAACAATTGTGACCTATTATGAGAAGGATGACCTAGCCTATAGTGCCACACATCAGTTGATGGTGTTGTTATTTGAGTAGAAAAGACATGTGAAGAAGAAGGAGAGGGTGATGAAACCAAACTCTCAAGTTGCTGCAATAAATGAAATAGGCCACCTTGCTCCTTACCCACCCCAATCGTTTTCCAATGGTGTAGATTCTGTATGAAACAAAAATCAGCAACAAAGATAAGACAACAATGTAATATCTTGATGAGTTTATTGACAGAAATCAAATTAAAAGTAAAAGAAAGAACAAACAACACATCAGTGAGTGTAAGACTCTTTGAAATTCTAACAGTTCCTATATGTGTAACAGAAATTACTGTACCATTTGGTAATTTGACATGAGTGGAGACTAAAGCTGTTATGGAAGAAAAAAATGACAAAGAATAAATCATGTGATCTGTAGCACTCGTGTCTACGATCCAAGGACTGTGTTTTGGATCACTTTGAGTAGGAGGGTAAACAGAATTAGCAGAAAAAACAGAATGTTCAAAGACAAGATCAATGCTAGGAAAAGAACCTGTGGTCTTTGAAAAAAAAAAATGATCATGGTTATGCACACAGCCTACTGTGTTTGCGGAAGCTGGAGACATGACAGATGGCATTGAGAATATTGTTTTAGCATGCTCATCAACTGTTGGCATTGATCAGATGTGATTGGCAGTTGTGGAGAAAAAAGTTGAGGAGAGAACTCTTCAACATTGGTAGCTTCTTGAACAGAATTGGCTGAATGTGGAGCTATCTTGTTTCCTGTAAACTTGAAGCCTGGAGGATAGCCATAAAGCTTGCAACACTTGTCTACAGTGTGTCCAGGAATCTTACAATGGGAACATACTGGACGTTCCTTCTTGACAAAACTTTGTTTTGCAGGTTGACTAAACCTATTTCCAACTTGTGGAGTTCTTGTCATGAGTGTAACAGTCTCATGAGTCAAAGAACTAAGAGAAATCTCTCTCTGTTTTTCTTCTTGAACAATCAAAGAGAAAACTTTGGTTATAGAAGGAATTGGATCATTAAGAAGAATTTGACCTCAAATTTGAGAATATGAGTCATTGAGACCCATAAGGAACTGAATTGTATATTCTTGGGTTCGAAGATCAAGAATTTTCTTCATCTTTCCACAATGACAACAACCACACAAATCCAGAGATTTGAAATTATTCAATTCATCCAATAATGCCTTAAGACGAGTAAAATATTGACTTACAGGCATGTTGTCTTGAGTAAGAGTGGAAAGAGAATTCTGCAATTGGAAAATTCCTGGTCCATTCTTCTGTGAAAAGTTTTCTTTCAAATCCAACCAAATATCTTCAGAATTGGTCGTGTAGATGAGAGAAGTTGCAATCTCCTTCGAGATGGAATTCATAATCCATGATGCAACTAGATCATTGCAACGAGTCCAAATTCTAAACTTAGCACTAGTTGTGTTCATTGGTTTCCTCAAAGTACCATTGACAAATCCAATCTTATTCTTAGCATTGAGAACCATGAGCATAAATCAACTCCAAGAATTGTAGTTATCTCTAGATAGAGGTGTGCACACCAGCATAATGCCTGCATTATCAGCATTGGTGAGAAAGAATGGACTGGATTCAGCTGAAGAAAGGTCAGAAGAAAGAATAGAAGGAACGCCACTTGTGGAGGATGATGGAACAGACTCCATTGATGAATCTTCACAAACTTGTGAAGGGCTTTGTTACCATAACAAGAACAAGAACTTAACAAAATGAAAAGTCTATAAACTCAATAATTGAGAGAGAATTTTCTGTTTGTATTGAATTGAATTCAGATTCTTACATTTACAGTATATATATAGCATATACTAACTGCTAACTACATAACAATAAAGTTTTTATATACAAACCAACTTAACAGAAAGGAAACTAATTCCTAACTATTCTAACTGCTTTTCAACAATCAATAGCAGCTCACGGTTCTGCGAGTGCGATCGATCATAGTTACTAAAGCGATCGATCACAGTTACAGAGAGTTTCATTATTAATTCTGTTAGTGCAATCGATCGCACTTACTAGAAGCGCTCGACCACAATTACAGAAACTCAAAATGCTTTGAGTTCCTGATAGTCACTGTTTTTTTATTGAGTGAATTTATGTGACTGTATATGCATATATTCATAATTTATGTTGTTTTTGTGAGTTTATATATTTTATTGATTTCCTTTTTCAGATATGTTGTGTCTTTGTTATTCTTGTTACTCTGTTTTAACCAATTTTTATGGTGGGCACTGGGTATGATCTATGCCAGAAGGAGAAGGTCTCCAGGTTTTGGTTGAAGAATATCTCAAAAAGCTCCACCCCTGTTCAAGATGAGGTATCTAGTTCTTGGACTTTCTTTGATTTGTTATGCAATTCGTTGGACAGCTTAAGCTATTATTCCTTAAATTACTGACCATGAATTTTTTTTTTTCCTTATTTTCTATTCAGCCGACCATGATTTTTGTCAGTTTCATATCTGATTTTTGTTAGTTGGCTTCTTGTTTATTTTCGATTGTTGGATGGCTTCCTTTTGCATCTTTTTAAACTTTGTGGTGCTTTGTCCGAAGGAGAATGCAATATAATAGGATTGCTATATGGGAAAAGATGGGGGGAAATGTTTCTCTGTATGTTAGATAAGAGTGACAGCTGAGTCAATGCATGAGTCATGCATTTTGCAAGCAGGGACAGCTGAGTCATGCATTTTGCAAACTCTATGAATAAGTTCAAACTTGTATTGCTGCATTTGTGAACCTTTTAGAGTATTATTTTAGAATGAGTAAAAGTTGAGTTTTACTTAGGATAGCTTGATTTCCTTTTCTCCTTATCATCGCAAAAACCTCCCGTTGAAGGAGCAATGGGTGCACGGTATGTAGCCATTAAACACATTAATCTATTTTTATTTGGATGTGTGGACCATAATCACTATTCCATAGAAATTGATTTTTAAATGCAGAATTTTACTTGGGAATTTGAGCTCTAGAGTTATTAGAATATAGAATCCTACAACAACTTCTTGTTGAATTTGGTGATTGCTGTCTTATGGTTGAGATAAACAATGCCCATACTTTTGGCCTAATCATAAGTTTTTATAGTGTTGGGTTATTTTCTTTTTCCCTAATTTTTTGCCCGACTGTTTCTTTTAATGGTTTGAGAGTAATATTGTATTCTTAAAGGCCTTTTAAGAAATGTTTGAGTTGTTCCTATGAATTTACAACACATTATCACCTGTAGATAGTCGAATGATTTCTTGAGAATTTGCCTTTATACAAGGATTTTTTATCTTACTAAAACCAAAGGCATATTTAGAATTTGTTAACCCTCAATTCCATAAATAAAGAATTCCTTTATCCTTTTCAAGTTAATGGCCTTTCAAACTCAAAGATTTCAAAATTTGCAGAGTACACAAGTGGATAAGGTAGAGTTGTTAGGCAAGATCTATGTTCATATTGACTTTTACTATTTAGAATCTGAACTGTTTTTCTATCAGTGAATATGTTAGAAAGTGTTTGCTAGTAGTTCCTTTTCTAATTCATTGTTTAGTTAAAGCAGCTTGCCTGGTATGATCTTGTTATTGGTTTTGCCATCTCAGTTTTCAGCTATCCATAGTGTATGGTTACTTACATCATTGATTCTGTGGGAATGATTTTTTCCTTTTCTTAGATGCAAGATTTTTAGTTTCATTAGTTCTTTTTAATATCAGTAAGTTAAACATCTGTAGTTTACACTTTTCAAGTTTACACTTCTCATCAATTTTGTTATCTTGCAGTTCCCTGCTCTTATTTGTCTAGGTATAACATTGGTAATTTCTCCCCTCGTGTCACTTAAGCTTGACCCTGTAAACGATTAAGCTTGACCCTTCTGATTAGTGTGTTCCATGAAAATTATTTTGATTTCCTATAATTTATATATAATAAAAGCTAATTTTTTTTTTTTTTTAATTTGCTCATATAAAGGTCACCGCTATTGATTTTTTTTAAAATTCTCATATCATTAGCGGCGACTCTAGGTTGCCGCTATTGATCTTTTTAATTTTTTTTTTTTTTTTTTTTTTTTTTTTTTTAATTTTCTTATCTCATTAGCGGCGACCCAAAGCTCATTAATTTTAAACTATTTTTGTGGTAACAAAAAAAGTCATTAGCAGTGACCCTAAAAGTATTTAGCATTAACGTCCGATTACTAGTGGCCACTTGTCACCGCTATTTGTAAATAACAGCCACTTTTCCCTCATTAGCGGCGACCCAATGACCACTTTTTTTTATTATTATTTTTTTTTATAGTGAACTCTAAAATCTGTAGATATGATTTTTATCATTTCTCATTAATATATGTAACTTCTGTCCAACTAGATATAGAAATGCATATTCTATCCCCAAGAGGTACCTCAATCGGCTGGGACCACGCCTAATGAAATGAAGGTCACTAGTTTAAATCATTCCCCCATTTTTGTGGGACATGTTAAAAAAAAAAAAAAAAAAGTGTATTCTAGTAGACATTTGGACTCAACTACTTGTGTGGAGTTCGTTTGAGTCGTACAAACAACAGCCAGATTGTTATATTTGAAAGAAAACAAGTCAAAGGAGAGAAGGTTTGTTGCACTCATTTCTAAGCTTTACCAACTGAAGAGGACTCGAGGCCCGTTGGCAACGGACTAGCCAAAGTCTAAATTTTTTTGAACTCTCCAATATTCTTATTTTTTTATATCATATCAGCAACTTTTTATTACTATTTATCTAAAAAAATCAATACAACACATTTTTTTTTTTTTTTTCACTTTTCTCTACAAAAAATTCCAAACTTCTATCTACTTTGTATCATATCAATCACTTTCAAACAAAAAATTACCTACCTAATCCACTGCCAAATGGAGCCTGAATTCTTTTAAGAAGAAGTAAGGGATTTCCATGCATGTCTCAATTTAATCTTGTATCTTTTCTTTTTTTTGATAAATCTTGTATCTTTTCATTTTCGATTAGAAGCTAACAAAAAATATTCAATGTGGGAGATGTATTAATGCATGGTGTAATTAAGGCAAAAGTTTAACAGCTAGCTTTGAGTTTAGACAAAAGTGATATTTCTAATTAATGAAAACAAAATAAACAAAGTAATCTCTCAAAAATGCTCCTAGATGGATTGTTTGAGTTTATTATGACGTATCTTTTTCTTCATGAATCTCTACTCTTTCATGCAAACGATCCGATTCACGATATTAGGTACAAATAAATAAGCAAACACGGAACTACGACGCAACCCATGCATGGTCTTTTTTATTTTAGAACGACAACATAGTTTGCCAACAAGCCATGAAAAGCCTGTCGCACACGTTCACAAACAATAGAGACAATTTATATAAAGTACTGAAGATCACTTCATCATCATGGTGAAACTAAACATGTGCCATAGATACATACATACATACATGTCATTTTTTTGGCTACCATGCATGTTGGTTTCACTTTATTCAAAGCCACACCATATAGATATATACATACAAGCTCCATGCATGCAGGCATTCTTGTAGCTCACAAGCTCAGTGCTGGTTGGGCCTCTTGTCATCCGTGTAATAATGGTGACTGTCGGGGGATGTTCCAGAATTAGAATAGCTCTGGTAGGTTGGGTTCACTTCATCCACATTGTCGTTGTTGGCTTTGCCGTCCGAGCTCACAGCGCCGGCGCCCTTGTTGGCTGCTGCAGCTTGACCTTTTGCATCACCGCCACCAACATTAGCCTTTCGCCCAAGAGTTCCTTCGTTTAGGAGATGACGCCCTTCTACATTGGCTTGCAGAGTTGCTAACACAAAGATAAACGCAACGAAGAATACAGCAACAGTCTTCATGATCGATCACCAAACCCTGAAAAGTAAGAAGCATAAATATTATAATGTATAATTAATTAAACTTAATTTAATCAATTATTACTTACCGGCCTTTTCTGCTAGAAGAAGATTTGCGTTGTGGACAATGAAAGAATGGGAGGCAAATTGGTGGCAATATATAGGCAGTCGATGGATTAATAGTTGCGTGATAATTCAGAGCACTAGTAAAGCATGGGTGGGGGTGGGGGCGTCACAATAGCGGCATGCACCATTGAGACTTGAGAGAGAAACTGTGTGGCCAGTGGCCACCGAAGAAGTAATTATGATTAAAATTGATAATTCAGCATTTCATTGTTAATATTCAATGATTTAATTATTAATCGTGGCTTGTGCTTTCAATGTCGGGCTCCAAATTGTGTGATATTCTTGCGCGATAATTCTCACTGCAATAATTACAAGCCCATTTCATTTTCACTGCATAGAATTGTAGTCATCCTTTTTAATTTATATATTGGTGATCAAGGTTTTTAACGGCAATGATTTGGTCAATGAGCAACCACTAATTCATCCAATAATGTTCAGTTAGTGGTCGACATACAGTAATGGTGCTTTTTTGGCAATATTATTGTGATAATAAACTAAACTTTCGGATTTTTTTTTCCTAATTACAATAAACTTTGTTAAAATACTAATTAATGAGACCTACCACTTCTCCATTTCTTGTTCATCTTTCATCCATCTTTTGTTTTTTTTTTTAAACCGACCATTAAATCTGTTTTCATACATGTGGGTCTTACATATCTAATACTTAATTTTTTAAAAAAAAAAAATAAGTGGAGATGGATGTGAAATGGATAGGAGATAGAGAAATAACATTTCTTAATAATAATTATTGATGGTGATTTTGAGTATTGTGAGTGATGAACTGAATGGGATGTTTATCGGTTTGTTTAGATAGTTTTGAGGGATATATATCTCTAAGAACATTCCCAATGGAAGAGCCATATTTTTATGTAAAATAGCTCTTTAAAACTCACTTTTATCTAATTTAGCTAAGCCATTTTTAAGTGTTTCTACATCCGATTAGCTATATTTCTAAAAAAAAGGTGGGAAAAGATTTGGAAAAAAGATAAAGCAGGAGAGAGAAACACTAAAAAATAAAATGGCTCCCTTAAAAAGTGCTGCTACATTTAACTTTTTTTTTAGCTCTTCTAATCAAATATCTATTTTACATATATTTTTGGCTCATCCAATGTGGGAGGTTTTTTGAACATTTGAAGAGTTATTCTAGATAAAAGTAACATTTGACTCTTCCATTGAGAATGCTCTAAGACTCGATCTAATCATCCAACCAACCCCTTCGATTTATTAAACTAAATAAATAAATAAAAAATCTATCAATCAAACCGCAGCATCCAATCGAGAGGTTGATTTTTTTTTTTTTTTTTTTAAAAGAATAATTTCATCATTCATTCGTTCATAAAGATCATCCGGAGCATGAGAGTACTTTAGAAAAACAACATCACACGAATACAACAAAAAATTTCTTCTATTCAGACCCTATTCATGATTTGTTTTACCCTGGACATGTGTGTCTCATTTTTGGCCTAAATGCCAATAAGTAACTAGGAATTTGAATGGCAACAGCATATATGAATCACAAAGAATTAAGTCCAAGGATGCAACTTGCAAATACTCGGCACTTGGCAGACTGGGATCGTTCATTAAGGGGTATTGTTGAGAAATTTGAATTGGGATATTTATGTTATTGCACTGATGCTATATATATATATATTCGTGCAATACTTTTTATTTGAGCCGTTGGTTCATTTTAAATTAATGCTCCAAATCATGATAGCAAATAATAAAAAAAAAAACAGGTGGCTTGCAGTGCAAAGGTGAATGTTCCATCGAACTAACCTCTTAATTACGAGAGTGGTTCAACCATTCTCAATAGCTCGTTTTGAGTGGGAATAACCATGGTTTATAAGTGACCAAATAACTTTTTAGTTCTTACTTCAACAATTAATTCTTGGTATGAATGAAAAGACGGTTAGTAAAATTCACTAACTGCCTCGGTACCTTTGTTAACCGCTTAGGTGGTTAACGGTTAATAACCTTAATAACCGCTAACTACTTTTTAAAAGAAAAAACCAAAATGGCATTGTTTTTATACATTTTATAAATATTTATATATATATATATATATAAACATAAAAACGATGTCATTTCATGTGTATATATATATATATATACATGAAACGATGTATATAGGAGGTTAGAGGGCGGATAATCGCCCGCCTTTTCACCTTTAATTGCAAGTGACCTCATTTTTTTAATTGTCAAAACTGTACATGTAAAATAAGAAATACTATTTAGTATACTTGTGTGCAATTGGATGAAGTTGCAGTAAAAATCACCTTTAAAAAAAAAAAAAAAAAAAAAAAGCCCCTCA
>NC_081541.1:15471882-15479489 GCF_901000735.1 Corylus avellana
TTTGAAACTTAAAGACTCCCTTGGAAATTCAACTCGAGCAATTTCAGCTGGTAAACTTTCTAACTTTAGCTTCTAGCTTGGAGATATGTTTTTGTAAGAATGGTTGCATAGGATGATAATGGGATCTGAATTCTTTGCAATTGCTAAGATTGCTACTCTGTAATTCTTTGAATCACATCATTAGTCGATTTTAAAAAGATTAAGAAATTAAAAAAAGAAAAAAGGGCATTTGAGTGTCTGTATCCACTGCTCAGTCTTTATTTGCTCTATGATGTCATCGTTGTTGTGATCAACCATCTCCTCATTGGAGGTTTGCGCCACTAAGCCACCATGAAGGTCTGATTTGGTGGGAACTGGTGGCTAGGGCTGGGCACGGGTCAATTCGGGGCGGGTTTGACTTTTTTTGCCACCCGACCCGAGCCCATCGGGTTTGGGAAATCTCTACCCGTTACCCGGATTGAAGGCACTAAAACCGCCGGGTTTCGGGTAGGACGGGGCGGGTTGATCGGGTTGGTCGAGCAAGTCGGGTATTTTTAATGGGCATCAGGAATTCAAATTTAAGTCCTGGTTGGCTGGTTTTTGGTAATTTTTTAAAAAAATTGGATTTGGACTAAAACCCATCAGGAATTCATTGTTTTGTATTGTTTAAAATTTTCATAAAATATATGGTTGGATTTTTTTTTGTGAATCAAATATGATCAAAATATTTGATCATATTTTGATCACTTCTGAGAGAGAGAGAGAGAGAGAGAGAGAGATGAGAGAGAAACCTGGGATCGGCACGACGAAAAGAGAGAGAGAGAGGAGCGGTATGGTTCAAGATATCCTCCGCTAGCGAGAGTTAGAGAGGAGCGGCGCTGGGAGAGGAGATTGAGAGACAGAGAGGGTGAGAGTCGAGAGAGGCGCTAGGCTGGGTCTAGACGACTCTGGAGAGTGATGGCTGTGTGAAAAAAATGAGAGGAAAGGTGAGGATATTAGGGTTTTAAGCATATGGGCAGGGCGGGGCAGGTTGGGTACCCGCCTTTTTTAAAAAATTGTACCCGTCGACCAACCCGACCTGCATGGGTTGGACATTTTCCAACCCGTATTCACAAAAAAAAAAACACTAAAACCGGTACGGTTTGGGCGGTGATCATGCTGGCTGGAGCATGGTTTTGCCCACCCCTACTGGTGGCTCATATTAATACCAGTAGAAGGAAAAGTAGACGGGAACGGAGTATTACCCAAATCGGTAGGTCGCGGTGGTGGCTGATTTAAAGCACAATTATACAAAATTGAGTATGATAGACCACATATACGCTCAACCAATTCGGATAAGGAAGACTGAATCTAGGAGATTCAGGTCAAGATGGCAAAGCTCGAATTGCCAGTTTTGTCGAGATCATTGAAAGCCGACACAAAAGAACATGATTACAAAATAGATGATAGGACCAAGCCAAAGGGGATGCTGTGTATGTTACAAACAATTTATTATTTTGCTATTGGTTTTAACTATATTTTTCAGTTATTCCAAATTTTTTACCGCTTGACATTAAAGTATTTCATGAGATTTTATCATCTTTACGGTTATTGACCAAACGGATTTTATCATCTATCTTTACGGTTTATGACCGTTTGGTCCATAAAACTTTTACAACCATTGATTTCTTCTTACCATTGGTTAATGATAAGCGCCGAATGTTGCACATTCGAGCCCCTTAATTTGCATATGTTAATTCCTTAGCATTGTTATTTGTTTGATTTTTGTTTTGTTTTTGTGTTTTTAGGTTATAAATAAAGATGCAATTAATTCCATTGATTTTGGGCTTAAAAGCACACTTTGAGAAGACCTAGAAGATATGGTTAAACTTAACCAATCATGGTTAAGTTTAAATCAAATAAAGAAAATGATTAATTCGGAATTTCTCAAATTGGAGTCAAAATCGGATTGGATTCAATTTTGGATTCTGCATACGTCTCGGTATTTTGGCCATAACTTTCAGTTCAAATATCCGATTGAGGTGATTCAAGCGGTACTGGAAAGCTAACTCAAATGTCTACAAATCATTGTGAAATATCATTTTCCTAATTCAGAGCGCCGCATTGCCAAAATCGCCCCGCAAGATAGGAACGCAATTCTGGGCGAATCCTATTCCGATTTGGACTTAGGTTTTCTTTATCCTAATTGGACTTGGACTTAAATCTCCGAAATTTATAGGATTACTAGGGCTTCTAGGACTCTCCTAAGCCCTATAAATAGGCCTCTAAGCATTGAGAAAAGACACACCGCTTCTAGAGCAAAAATTCAGTAAAATAGTCTGTGGAGCTTAGGAGATCATGAGCAGCTAAACCCAATTGTGGGGTATTGATGTAGCCCTTTCCAAGCACAATGGTTTGATTGTATTTAATTTCTAGTCTTTCAATTTATGCATGTTGATTGTATAACCCTGAGGATTGCTACAGTTGATTTCTGTTCTTCATATTAAATGCAGTTGTTCTTTAAATTCCAAATCAATATTAATAGAATTCTTATCTTGTCTTAGAAATTATTTTACTATTATTGAACTCAAAACATTCTTATTTTCTGTGATCATAAGAATGATAGTTATACAATGGTATTTAATTGGCATGCAATCAATAGGGTTAGATAGACCATACCTAGGGAAGACGGATCGTACTACACCTTAGTTTAGTGTAATTTAGGTAGACGGTTTGTGCCAACCGAAGATGGGTTATGCTATTCCATTGATTGTATGAGATTATTTTCTTGTTAAAATTATAACATGCATAGAATGAATTACTAGAGTTAATTATGGTTAACCATTGATGTGCGGATCGTGGTGAAGTCAATACCCTACTCTCTCTTTCATAGATTTACTCCCTTCTATTTCTGTTTATTTTATGCACTTTAAATTCTCACAACCAATTCACTCTCTTTTAATTAAGTTAATTTTGATCTTTTGATTTTGATAATTAAACCCCTGCAGTCCTTGAGGTTCGACACCCTCAATATAGCCCTATCCTACGGGATTCGTTCTATTGCGAGTGGTAATTTTATTATTGATATTTTTGGTCACAAAAACACCACATCAGTTAATTTATTTCATCACATTAAAGACCATTTATCCTTAATGCATGGTCCAGTAGTGTTGACCATATTTCTTTAATACATGAATACATGTAATGAGCTTTAAAAGAAAATAGCCCACACGTGTGTATAAATAAAGATTTAGCTTTGAAAAAAGATGATTACTTCTTTTCTTTCATATATGGTACCAAATGTTGACAAACACTTGTTTTTCAAGGCATAAAGCCATATGCTATATGAGTAACTTTTCTATTTCAATTCTTTGATGTCCCTCATCGACTTTGACAAATGGGTTGTTTTATTACTCTTCGTTATTTGGAAGTGCGTCCTTAACGAAGGTAAACGCTATAGTCTAATCCTGGGAGGTTGTGTGTCAAAGGATCCGATCACACCGAATTATACACTTATGGAGGCACGAGTCAACCTTTAAGGACAACGCTCTTGCGTGATTCTATAGCATTGTGAAATCTTTTCATACTTTATTTTTCATCTCTTGTATTTTATTTATTTTATTCTTAATTTTCATATTGTAATTATTTTATATCAATGAGAATTTGTGCACCATCCAAATTTATTTTCAACAATCTTAAAGGTTGATTTCATGATTGTTGCACAAATATTTTGATTAGACCATAACAAGAGTTTTAAACTTATGAGAAATCAAATACTATAAAAGTTGGTGGTAAACAATTCGAATACGAGAAAGATGAAATCAATTCTTGGGTGGAGAGATTTTGTTGTGAAAAAAATCTGATAATTGATTCGTTATCAGAAAAATAGCTTAATTTCATGTGTAGGCATTGAAAGTGAAAATATTTTAATTGATAGAGTTTTTGATTATTTGAACTCAAATTTATGTTAATTTAATTGTTTGTCAAATAATCTTTTATTGTTGGGTTACTATTCTTACAATAAAAGGTTAAGCCTTTTATGATTTTTTTAGAACTTAGCAATTTCTATTGTGATGTACTGAGTTTGTTAGAGAAAATCCATGATGATCAATAATAACAAAAGTGAGTGGTTACTGTTAAGTGCCAAAATATTCATATTTTAGCCCTTAAACTTATATGTGTTAATTCTTTACTGTTGTTAGTTTGTGCAATTTTACTTTCTTTTTATATTTTCTTTGTTTTGTAGATTTTTGGAAGAAAAAAAAGCATTCTTGGAAGTATCGGACTTAAAGGATAAAATTAGGAAAATGCTAGAAGACTTGAAGCAAGCAAAAGCATTCTGGTAGTGCGATCGATCGCAGGTCCCCTGCGATTGAGCGCACTTCCAGAGAGGTCCAGACGTGAAGAGCGAGGTGTGCGCTCGTGCGCACAAGAGAAGACTCGATTGCATTGCGATCGAGCGCAGGAGACATATGGTCGATCACAGAGGTGCGATCAAGAGCACACGAGCTGCGATCGAGCGCACCTGTGCGCTGGAGAATTCCAGAAGCTGCGGCCAGACTCCCTTTGCTTTTCATATTAGGGTTTTTCTAGTCCTAGTGTAAACTCTACAAATTTACTAGGGTTTCTAGGTTTTCTAGAATATTCCTAAGCCTATAAATAAGACCTCTAAACCTTGAGAATGGAGATCCTGGAAAAGACACAACTTTGGGGAAGAGGAATTGGAGGCTACTTCTAGGACTGGTTTTCGGTTCTTACTTTCCCTTTTCTTTTTAGTTTTATTTTAATTATGTGTAACTAACTCTTAAGGAGGGCTAGATTGAAGCCCTAATTATGTTTATTTAATATTTTAATATTGGCGCTTTTGTGATAATCATATTGTATTGCTTAACTTGATTAATTCCTATTTTTTTGAATTCCTCATACGTGTGTGATTGGCCAGTATATGCATGTGATATGGACTAGTTAATTAAATCAATTTGAATGATCGAGTCCTAGGTTTAATAAGAGTAACAAAAGAAATCCACACCGAGTTTTTGGGTTAATCAACATGGGGAACCGGGAGTAGACACTCATGCCCTAGGCCTCATGTGTTTGTCGATTTTCATAAATTTATACTTTCTTAAAGGACAACTTAGTAGACATCGATGCGCTAAATCTTGAAGAAAGAAAAGAGTTAGAGTATACACCCATGCCTAACTCGTTGCTTAGGGAACTCAATAGCTTAAGGAGTATACACACATGCCCTTAGGTTGTCAAACATTAAGTATTCATAATATGATTGGATCATTGGCATATTGTTATATTATCTAAGTATGATTAGTGGTGGATATCAAAGCCCTACCTTTACCTTTTCATTTATCTTTATATCTTTTTATTTCTTTTTCACAATGTCAATTTAGTGACAACTTCATATTTTTAATCAACTCTAAATAAAATCAACAATCCTCGTGGGATCGATCTTGTACTTGCTGCACTATACTATCGTTTGATCTTGTGCAGTTGCGAGTAAAACGTACTAAATATTATCTATTAACTTAGGTACTATTTAGCACAACAAGTTTTTGGCGCCATTGCCTGGGATTGTTTGATTTTGTTTGGAATTTTTTTCCCTTAGTTAATTTTGTTTTAATTTAGTTTTCTATTTTCTAGTTTTTCGCAGTTCCTGTTTTGCTTTCGGAGGTGCGCTCGAGCGCCCATTCCAAGGCGATCAAGAGCACCAGTGCGATCGAGCGCACTAGCAAGTGCGATCGATCGTACATCAAGACAGCAGCACAGTTACTGTACTAATTATAGATATAATTTTTCTTTTCTTTTCTTTTCATGCAGGGTCAGTTGAGTCTGCATCTTCGTAAGTTTTATTTTTAATTTTTTTTCTTTTAACTTTTTGTTATTTTATTTTTAATTTCACACATGTGGGGAGGCATTTCGACACCCATGGACCATGTTCATTATGCCATGACCCTTATCACCATGTTAGAGAATGTCCTTCAATAAGACAAATTTCTAACAATTATTTTGGGCTTCTGAACACATCGTTCTCTAGACAGGGGAACAACAGCTATTTTGATTCCTATAACTTGTCATGGAGCCAATAGTCTAATCTTGCATGGCAAGCTCAAGCTCCTGGAAATCATGCTCCAGAATATCATGAATTGCACCTTCAATCATATCCACAATTTTATGATCAATCTTCTACCATTGATTGGCCAATACCAAGAGTGACAACAATACCAAGAAGAACCACCTCCTCCAGAAAGGCCTACCTTAGAATAAACAATGTCAGCTTTTCTTAGCCATAATAAGGCCTGTAATCAACGGCTGCAATCCACCATGGCCAAGACAGAAAATCACTTCAAGCAAATATTAGATATACTTAAAAAAGAAGAAGAGGGTCAAAGTCAGTTGGTGGCTAATCCTAATGAGCACTACATGGCGGATGAGTGCACTTACTATCATGAGCAAACAACCACAACACTTGGGAATGAAGAAACTAGTGAGGAAATTTTTTGTGAGCCAAGTCTGGAGGATCCGTTGGAAGAGCACTTTGCTCAATATGAAATTGATCTGGACCTTGACATGATACGTGAGCAAGCTGAGGCCTCATTGGATTCCACTCCTGAGAACAACAAGGTGGAAGAAGAAGATGAGCAAACTGAGGAGCTACATCGGGAAAAGGAAGAGAGCAGTGAGACTTCTTCAACATTAGCTCCTATTCCCGAATTACTAAGAGGCCAGGAGAGAAGTCTGTTAGAACTACCACATGAGCAAATTGAGGACATCAAGATAGAGAAGCTCCCTGAGTTTTTTTCTTACTTTATTCCAGTTCATGATTCCCCACCGGATGAGAAACTGTTTGAGAAAACTCAAAGTGGTCCTCCACGATCTATAGACATTCGGAAGCATCTTGCAATAGGAAGAATTCATTCCCTTTGGTGCAAGAGAAGAAAAGACTGGTGCTTCAAGTTTAAAGTGCCATAGTTTGACTGAAGACGTTAAACTTAGCGCTCACGGGAGGCACCCCACAGCATATCCTTTTTATTTTATTTGTTTGTTTTATTTCTATTTTTTTATTTTATTTTGTTTTATTTTGTTTTTGTTTTCCTTTGTTACTTTAGTGTTTTGCAGGGACAAGTGTGTTTTAATTCAAGTTTGGGGGTGTGCTATGAGCCATGCTATTACAAACAATTTCATCCATATCCTGGGTAAATTCTTTCCATGTTATAGACACATTGGAGACAATATGTAATTTAAGTATGAGAGACACTTTACACACACTTTGTGTCCCAATTTTATTTTTTATGAAAAGAAAAAAAAAATTGTCCTAGTTTTATTTTATTTTTATTTTTGTTGTTTGTGAAAAGAAATATAATATATATATATATATATATAATCATGTTTGTCTTAAAATTTTGGTTGATCTTAAAAATTCTGATTTGATTTCATTGGTGAGCTTAAAATTTTGAACACATGATCTGATAATTGAGTTTTTTAGTTTTGTTACTTGCTTAGGACAGTTGAGAATTCACATGTTTCATATGATCTTACACAAGCACATTAGCACATAATTTGTGGGGTATGACATGAAGTCTGATGTGTATATTTCTATGTCTTGGGTGAAACTGGAAGATTTATTAGATGGATACTTT